>NW_013675340.1:0-6534 GCF_000517525.1 Limulus polyphemus | reverse complement strand
AAATCCTGGAATTATGTTGAACTTCAAAAAGAGTATTCATTATTTAAAATCCTAGAACTATGTTAAACTCCAGGAAAAATATTCATTATTTAAAATCCTGGAATTATGTTGAACTTCAAAAAGAGTATTCATTATTTAAAATCCCGGAATTATGTGCAGTACACAGTTAACTAATTTGGTTGCTTCTTTTTGAATTTCGTGCAAAGCTACACGAGAGCTATCTGCTCTTGCCGTCCCTAATTTAGGAGTGAAAGACTAGAGGGCATCAGTAGGCTAAGCCTACATTTTTAACCGTGGCATAGCGGCTTATAGAATGGCTCAGAGGTTTTTTATTGTTATTGTTGTTTTGTTTTTTCAAGTACAAACTTTTAGCTAGTAGCTTCCCCGATTTGAGATCTAATTACAGTTTTGGATTCAGGAGGTCAAAACCTTTCGATTGCTGTATTTGATTACGTCCAAGGTCTCATAGATTAATTTACTCTAATCCTGCCTAAAATAATTTCAATTTGAGGGTAGGCTGGTAGAGGTCCTGATGAGTAATAAAATAGAATCGGGTATATGCGCGCCACATTGTTGGAATTGTTGGCGCACAAAAATATAGCTAATAAAAAGGAAAATAAAGGTCTCATAAAATAATTTACTCTAATCCTGCCTAAACGAATTTCAAGTGCCGTGGCTATTGAGAATTCCCTCTTGTTTTTCTAGTTTTCATTACACTTGGCTTCATACTTACAGTGCCTTGAAAAAGTATTCACCCCCAGCCAATAATGTGTCATTTTGATAAAATACAAATATTGTAAAAAGAAAAAAGTTTAATGAACTTGTTTTTATTCAAAACTCTAATTATCAAACTTAACACTGTTATGTGTGAAGGAGGTTGAATGTCAGCAAAACCTGCAAAGAAACATATAAATTGAAATTTGCTGACTTCTTAAGTATTCATCCCCCCTAAGTCAGTACTTCGTGGAAGCACCTTTGGCATCAGTTACTACTTTGAGTCTTTTTGGATAGGTCTCTACCAGTTTTTCACTTTGTGATGGTGCAATTTTTGCCCACTCTTCCTGGCAAAATTGTTCCAATTCTCATAAATTCGTTGAAAATCGTTGATGTACTGCAATTTTCAAGTGTTGCCATAAATTTTCCATTGGATTCAAGTCAAGACTTTAACTGGGTCACTCCAGGACATTCACTTTCTTCATTTGAAACTACTCCAGTGTGGCTTTGGCCTTGTGCTTCGGGTCACTGTCCTGCTGAAATGTTTTAGATTCTTAGCTGACTCAAGCAGGTTTTCTTCTAGGATTCGTCTGTACTTTGTACCATCCACCTTTCCCTCAATTCTCACAAGATTCCCAGTCCCTGCTGATGAGAAGCATCCCTATAACATGATGCTGTCACCACCATTTACATCAATAAGCTCAATTTTTGTCTCGTCTGACCACAAACCTTTTGCCACATGTCTACAGTATCATTTACATGCTTTGTCGCAACTACATACGAGATTTAAGATGATTCTTTTCAGTAATGGCTTTTTTCTTGTTACTCATACAGACAGGTCGGCTTTGTGTAGGTACCAGGATATTGTCGATATATGAACACTGACTCCCATGGAACTTTGCAGATCTTTCAAAGTCACTGTTGGCTTCACAGTGGCATCCATAACCAGTTTCCTGCTTGCCTGTCTGCTTAGTTTGGAAGGAAGGCCTGATCTGGTTAGTGACTGGGTGGTGTTAAACACGTTCCACTTTTTAATGATGAACTTCACCGTACTCAAAGGGAGAATTAGCGACTTTGAAATTTTCTTGTAACCTTCTCCTGATCTGTGCTTCTCTACCACTTTATCCCTGACTTGTTTGGAAAGCTCTTTGGGCTTCATGGTTGGTTTGTGAGTTTTGGCTTAAACAGATGCATTTACTCTGAAGTCAAGTTAAACCACTTTGATTACACACAGACAGAGACTACACTAATTCTGTAATCTTTCAAACTGGTCTTTTGTACCTGAACTGATTTAGGGTTGCTGTAGCAAGGGGGTTGAATACCTATGCAACTGAGAATATTCTAATTGTTTTTTAAATCTAACTTACAATAATATATGCGTTTTTTTAGCTTTCTCGGTTGAAGTACATTGCGTAGATTCTGAATAAAAATTATCATTTGAAAGTTTCATGATTGTAAGCTCAAAAAATGTGGAAACTTTGCAGGGGGGGGGGATACACTTCCAAGGCACTGTACACTGTTTTTGAGTCCATTTTCCCTTTTGTCTTATCTGTATTTTGTTATCTCATTTATAGGTGTGTATATGTTTGTCGTATTCTCGCTTAATTCCAGATTTTTATCTTTTGTATCTTTAGTATCACCTATTTCTTATATATATATATACATATCTTTTGCGTAATCCCTTTTCTTGTGATATTCTGTTTTCCTCATATTTATTTTGATTTTAAATACTCGTAGTGACAACAAACAGGCCAAAAAACACAGTAACCTTGACCTTAGATTTCGCAGACGTACAGACTAATGGTTTCCTCACCGATTTTATGAATACAAATTGGTCAACTTTATCGCCTTTTGTGTTTTTTTGTATAGTGTCAGTTAAGTGTATCAAACGTGACGGGGAACTGGGCAACATTTGTATAAGGTCCAATGAAATATCCAGTAACTTGGACGACCTGTCTTTATTCATATACTACGTGCCTCCTAGTGACTCAGCAGTAAATCTGTGAGCTTATAACGCAAAAAATTCGAGTTTCGATACCTGTGGCAGGCACAGTACGGATGACCCATAGTGTACCTTTGTGCTTAACAAGAAAACAAATCGTACAGTACGTGTAGATCCGAATATGATACGGGTGAACTGTTCAAGCACTGAGATTCACGAGTTAGACAGATTTATTTGAAATTGTGTAATTATAATATGACATTTACATAAGTCACATGTTATATGTATACTGCCCCCAGTGGCACAGTGGTATGTCTGCAGACTTACAGCACTAGAATCCTGGTTTCGATACTCATGGTGAGCAGAGCACAGATAGCCCATTGTGTAGCTTTGTGCTTAATTACAAACAAACAAACATTATATGTATACTGTGTTGATATCTACTTTATCTCGCTCAGCCAGCGGCCTGGCATGACCAGGTGGTTAGGGCGCTTGACTCGCAATCTGAAGGTTGCGGATTCGAATCCCCATCTTTCAGCTGGGGCGTTATAGTGTGATGGTAAATCCCACTATTCGTTGGTAAAAGAGTAGCTCAAGAGTTGGCGGTGGGAGGTGATAACAAGCTGCCTTCTCTCTAGTCTTTCACTGCTAAATTAGGAATGGCTAGCACAGATAGCCCTCGTGTAGCTTTGCAAAAATTAAAAAACAATCCAAACCAGTTAACCAGCATCATTAATTCACATCAGCAGTAGTTAGAAGGTTTTGGTATCACACTTTCGAACTCCCAGAATTTTCTTAATGACATGGAAACAGATGAAGTGTTTTTAGTTTTGTTTCAAGAAGAAGAATTGATGTGGTAAATAAACACTAGTTTCTTTAGTGGGAACTTACACAGAAACTCTCATCTTCTAGGGGGTTGTTTCCTTTCCTCAGGCTGGCTTCAAACCAGCTCCAAGGATCATCCTGTTCTCTGACTTCGTCTTTACTGATGTCTTCTGTTACCTGACTCCATACAACATATCACAATGCATATAGTATATAGAACTTGTATACACCACTGATTGTAACATACAAAAATTCAGTGTCATAAATATTCATAAGAAATTAACATTAAGCAAAATTCACATCTTAACTAAGCTTCTCCACCTAACAATACAGTTTTCACTTATAGCAGAAAAGACAAATAGAAAGTGTATGCTAGTTTATATATCTAATTGTATGCTGTCCTATGTAATTAGACTGATAGGTCTTGGGTATTAGTGCCATCTAAAGATGCAGTGAAAGTTTGTACAAACTTGAACTGGTTTAGCTGTATGGACTCAGCAACAACAGTGATTATGTTTTTAGTGATTGTTGATCCAGGTTTCCAGAACCAGAGGATTAAGTTAAGTTTTTAGATTTGTATACATTGATGAAAATCATAGTGAAACCACATACACATAACAGTTTCAAAACCACATACATGTAACAGTTTCAAAACTACTTACATGTTACTGTTTCAAAACCACATACATGTAACAGTTTCAAAACCACATACATGTAACAGTTTCAAAACCACATACATGTAACAGTTTCAAAACCACATACACGTAGCAGTTTCAAAACCACATACACATAACAGTTTCAAAACCACATACACATAACAGTTTCAAAACCACATACATGTAACAGTTTCAAAACCACATGCATGTAACAGTTTCAAAACTACATGCATGTAACAGTTTCAAAACCACATGCATGTAACAGTTTCAAAACCACATACATGTAACTGTTTCAACCAAAGCCGAGGTTCAAGTCATGCAGTGTGCCCAAAAAGAAATAATTCAGGATTGTAATTGACAAAAAAATAATCACACATAATAATACATTAAGTCAACCTAACATACAAGTTAGCAAATCCTACAAACCTCTCTTGAAAACATTCAGTTAGTTGGGTGAGACCACAGGTAAGTGGATAGCATGCCAGCCCCTCTATGAAGAAGACCCAGTGTTGGATCACAGCCACTCCCAAATGGTCCTTCTGAGGACTTCCACGAAGACAGCAGCAGACTAACAGCTGAAATATAGGATATAAAACTGATCAATTACAAGTAATAAGGAAAGTAACTCACTAAAAATTTGATTTAGTTGATCATATAGGCTACTAACCATGAAAACGATTGATATCCAATCACCACAACTGTACTATAACTAACTGACAAATATCATGTTACATGTTAAGCTAGACTGCTTTATCTAGCAATATCTAATTACTTGTAGACATTGAAATGAGGGATATAAAATTTAGAGAAGTCAAGACATCAAAAGATCCATCTTGGAATTTAGTGTGAGAAGTGTCACATAGAAACATTTACTGATGATTACAATGCAAACACTCCTGCTAGAAATTAAAAAATTGTAATTTGGAACACCACATAAAAAAAGAAGGGGTAGGTCTGATTGAGGTGTTTAAGATTGCAAAGGGAATTGATAGAGTTGATGCATCATCTTTTTTTTCATACTTAACAGTGAGAATAGTAGGATTAGGGGACTACAAATGTAAATTTTGACAGGGTAAGAGTCATCTTCAGCTAAGACTGTTTTATTTTTCTAACAGGGTGATTGGCCTTCAGATGTTGTGGAGGCAGTAAATTTAATTGAATTTAAAAGAAAGCTTGATAAGTATATGAATGATAAGAACTGGCTTTAAGATTTTTAATAAAAATCTATTCATTAATAATTTTAGTTTAGTTTAGAGGATGGAACAGCTGAGATGGACCAACAGGTCCCATTTTGTCCCAAAATGTTCTATGTTAAATATTTCTCTGAAGATTTTTAATGTGATATGGGGGTGTAAAAAACAAGATTAATTGATGTGAATGTGTAAATAGTAATAAACTTTCTGCTCTTTTGTTTTTCTTTTAATATCTTTATGTTATGTGACCTACATTCAGAACTAACAGTAGTTTTATTGGAAACCTGTAGTGTTGGGGCAGTAAAACAAGAGATTTAAAAAATGATTGGTCATATTATGATACTATATGAATTACTGATCAAAAGATCAGTCTTGACTAGCACAAGGTATTATGTACTACAATAATTGATATATTGTAAATGACTGATATAAATAACATGTTGACGGAGACTTCATTTGTTGCAGTTTCAGCTGATCTGGTGAGCTCATTTTGAGCAATGAGCTTTTAAGGTGGTAGTGTATGTTGCACAAGGTATAAAGTTGTGATGTTATTATGTTTCTTATTGGAAACATATAGGGCCATTAAAGTAAGATATATGAACCTTTTATTAGCCATCTTAATGTGATTTAATGGGTCAAAAAAATCTTGTGATCGGTAGATAATGCTTTGGCAGCATAAGGCATTAAATAGTATAATTTTTTTTATAGATTTATTGGCATACAATTAATGAAGATACCAAAACCAGGATCAAAATACTATGACCTTACAGCATCGGGAACTTAAGAACTTGTATAATTCTTTAAGTAAATGACAGTAAAATGTCAAGATTACATGTTTTTTAGTAAAATTCTGTTGCTCTCAAAATCAAATTTCACATGTAGGTGATTGAAAATAATAACAGACTTATAATATTTGTTTATTTTGAGGAAACCATGTCAACTTATTTGATTATTTGAAAAAGTCTGACAAGGGCTATAGAAGTTCACAAATTAAAAAGAAAAAATGTTGGTTGAATGTTGTTAAAAATGTATTTTTAACCTCATGAGTGAAAAATAACAATTAATATAGAATTATTGTCACTATTTTTAAAATTACTGATTTAACAGAGAAACTGTAAATGAACAGAGACTGGTACTGTGAATCTTACATATTGTTACGTCTCCGTTTGTTAATTGATTTTTTCGTAACTTCGTTCCGAGGAAA
>NW_013675339.1:6154-21277 GCF_000517525.1 Limulus polyphemus | reverse complement strand
ATCCTATCCCCAGATACTAGCCTTTATCATTCTACAAGGATCCTATCCCCATCCTTTTATACCATAACACACATAATCAACAGATACTAGCCTTTCTTTATCATTCTACAAGGATCCTATCCCCATCCTTTTATACCATAACACACATAATCATCAGATACTAGCCTTTCTTTATCATTCTACAAGGATCCTATCCCCATCCTTTTATACCATAACACACATAATCATCAGATACTAGCCTTTCTTTATCATTCTACAAGGATCCTATCCCCATCCTTTTATACCATAACACACACAATCATTAGGTACTAGCCTTTCTTTATCATTCTACAAGGATCCTATCCCCATCCTTTTATACCATAACACACATAATCATCAGATACTAGCCTTTCTTTATCCATTCTACAAGGATCCTATCCCCATCCTTTTATACCATAACACACATAATCACAGATACTAGCCTTTCTTTATCATTCTACAAGGATCCTATCCCCATCCTTTTATACCATAACACACATAATCATCAGATACTAGCCTTTCAAGGATCCTATCCCCATCCTTTTATACCATAACACATTTTGAATTTTGTTCACATACTCTCCCCTCTTCTACTTGTAGATGTTATGACTGTTGGCTGTGTATTTAGGTAGATTTTGTTGAACTGGTAGTTTTGTGTATGTCTTCACGTATATTAGTGGCATGTTGTTAACACCATTTTTCTGTTTAAGGATGGGATACATGAAGATCCAAAATGGAACATTGTTGTCCAACTTCACCAGGTTAGTTGTGTGTTGTGTGAGAGACATTATAATAGGAGGTGCAAGGGGGGGAGTTAGGATGACATCGTACATTACAATTGGAAGTACAGTGGTTGATATTAGTGTTATAATTGTGAGGGTTAGGAAGTTTAAAATCAGCTGGAACTGTGCACATAGCACAAATCAGTAAGTTATTGTTTACGATTCTGTATGTTTTTTTTCTGACATTTTACTTAGAGGTTCTGTCCTAGGTGTAGTCTTCATTTGTTTCATGTAACAAATGGTTTATTTTCACCTATAGCCACACAGTGTTCGACACTGCAACTGTTTATTAACAAAACAATGATAAGCCATAATGTGTTTTTAGTTTTGTATTAGTTCTTTTCAGAGTTGAACAACATAGAAAGCTGTGTTAAATAGTGAATACTGTAGACACAAAAGTATATAGAAAGCTAAATAGTGAATACTGTAGACACAAAAGTATATAGAAAGCTAAATAGTGAATACTGTAGACACAAAAGTATATAGAAAGCTATGTTAAATACTTAGCACTTGATATACAGAATACAGGAAAATATGGTTTCATTACTTGTAAGGAGTTATCATTTGATATACATGAATACTGTAGACACAAAAGTATATAGAAAGCTATATTAAATAGTGAATACTGTAGACACAAAGTACATCATGATTTGTAGTATAAGAATTGTGAAACTTGATTTAAATTTTGGAGAAACAAGACTTGTTAAGTTTTTAATGTTTTTACTATACTCAGATCTATAGAATCAAGTGTTTCATTATTTGTCGGGAGTTAGCATCTGATACATAGAATATTGAAAAATATGGTTTCATTACTTGTAAGGAGTTAGCATCTGATATAGAATATTGAAAAATATGGTTTCATTACTTGTAAGGAGTTAGCATTTGATATACAGAATACAGGAAAATATGGTTTCATTACTTGTAAGGAGTTAGCATCTTGATATACAGAATACAGGAAAATATGGTTTCATTACTTGTAAGGAGTTAGCACTTGATATACAGAATACAGGAAAATATGGTTTCATTACTTGTAAGGAGTTAGCACTTGATATACAGAATACAGGAAAATATGGTTTCATTACTTGTAAGGAGTTAGCATTTGATATACAGAATACAGGAAAATATGGTTTCATTACTTGTAAGGAGTTAGCACTTGATAATACAGGAAAATATGGTTTCATTACTTGTAAGGAGTTATAACTTGATATATGGAACATTGAAAAATATGGTTTCATTACTTGTAAGGAATTATAATTTGATATATGGAACATTGGAATATATGGTATCATTACTTGTAAGGAGTTAGCTTTTGATATATGGAACATTGGAATATATGGTTTCATTACTTGTAAGGAGTTAGGATATGTTATACAGAACATTGAAAATATGGTTTCATTACTTGTAAGGAGTTAGCATATGATATACAGAATACAGGAAAATAATGGTTTCATTACTTGTAAGGAGTTATCATTTGATATTACTTTTTGTTCTAATGAATCGTTTACTGTCAAATTTCAAACAGACTAACAGTTATTAAAAGCCACAATGAGAATAAGTTTGCTGTGTATTATTATAGAAAAGGTTGATTTTTCCACTAAGTATTGAAATATCTTAAACAGACATAATTCTACAGACTTTTAAATATATGATGTTTAACTGGCAACAGAAAAATGGAAATTGGCAAGTGGGCTGTAGGTTACTAAGCACACAAAATTTTTCATGAGCTTTACATAATTCCGTATCGCAAAGAAAAGATTTTCAAAACAGCGTAAACATTAAAAATGCATAACTTTCACAAAAGTGAATTATATCAGGGATTTACCACTCCCTGAGTTAAGCTACTCTCCGGGCTCCTAAATGTCTGAGATATTTGGTAAGCAAAGCCAAATTAGGCTACCAGAAGTATTCCTTTATAAATTCAGTTTTCTTAATGCAGTTCTCAAACCAGTGTACACCAGATGGTCTCCTCACATGTAGAAAACCTCCCTGATACTGGACAAAACAATATTTTGAGGAATAATCTTATTTATTGAAATAAATATGACTATTTAATGTTTTTTATGCTAAATATTGTTTTTAAAGAACAATTCGCAATGAATGTAAGACACCTCAGAATGACTGTGTAAAATCATTAAGTGGGATCCTCAAGGAAAAAGGCTTGAGAACCCATTTCTTAATGACCCATGAAAGAAAAACTAGATAAGTACATGTTGGGAAGATGTGCAGAGAGTTAAAATGTTATTCTGATAACAAGTGCACAGAACACCATGGCGTGCTTCAAAAAATTTAGTAGTAACTTGAAAGTTAAAAAATGATCCTCACCATGAAAGTTGACATGTTGTTTGTAATTAGATTTGTAATTAGTATTAGTACTTTTTGGCAGACAAATAGTTGAAATGTTTGTATCATTTAACAGGAACAGTATAACTGAAACAAAAGCTATTTTATAGATTACAGACAACACAAATTATTCAACAAACACAGAGATCAATGATGTGTATAAAATTTATTAAATTAGCATATAATACCCACACTCCACCATAGGGTTCAAAAGTCCCCTTGTTATTCACAGATGTCCCAGTTACTTCTATAGCTATCCCAAAGGGAGGCCCATACTCAAAAACAAACCCTGTTAAGACACCAACCCATGGTACCTTGGCACGTGTGCCATGTTTGGTTTTACTAGCTCATGAATTGGGGCATGAAAATTGTTTCAAACATGGTGGCCACAAAATTCTGAGACCCCTGAAAACCTAGACTCTTATTGTGCCTAGGTAACTTTCTGGGTGTTTTAGTCTCAGTTTGGTAAGAGGGATAGCCATATAGAGCCAAGGACACTCCCCTGACAGATTTGGTCCTGCTAGTTCCAAAACTGTGTGAGGACTTAATTGTAAACTAAAGAAGTTCACAAACACATACCATAATAGAATTTTGATAAAGCACATGATCTTATTAAACTTAAAAATTACTAGTATTACAGTTTTTTAATCTGTATGTCTAATCAGATTTATTTGAATTAGTTAAGAGCAACCCTAATATTCTTGTGAGTGAAGGTAGATCACATTCAGCGTAACCTTCATTTTCCCATCTAGTTGTTAATGTAACAACAGTAGCTACTCTGTATTTTGTGAAAGTGACTGGTTTTTTCATAAATATTGTTGACTTCTTAAAACAGGTGCGTGATGCACACACTGCCGATAAGAATCATTGTGCTAACTAAGACAGTATTGGAAGTGTTCAGTTTCTACAGTAGTGGATGGGAAAATGACAGACCAGATTATAAGTATGTTAAGAAGTTGGAAGAGCTATTTATGTTTGTGTTTTGAAAGTTAAGTCCTCATTTCTATTCTGCAGGTGTTTCACCAGATGAAGAGGTATGAAGATGTAGAATCATCAGATGGAGATGCACTGGACTGTGTGACATCTTTTATCAAATCTCACCTTCAAGCTTTATTACTATTGCTCAGGTAAACATACAGAAGAATGTATATTTATGTGGACTGTGATGATATCTTTTATCAAATCTCACCTTCAAGCTTTATTACTACTGCTCAGGTAAACACACAGAAGAATGTATATTTTTGTGGATTGTGATGATATCAAACTTTGTGTTGAGGAACCCACTTTCAAAATAAACATTTGAAGATGGCATATTACAAGTTTTCTTCATCACTCATTCAAGCCATCTTTAAACTTTATTATATGAACTGTATTGATGTAGAATTTTAAGAGAGAATATATATTTCAAATTGTTGTATGTTCTTGTTCATTGTTGCAAAGAATGTGAAAGTCAATTATTATATGTTTTTAATTTATAACAGAGATTATCATCCCAGCCTGGAAGAAAACCATCAGCACGATGCCCACGAGGCACTAACATTGATTCTGAATATTCTATCTGAAATAAGTGACATTGTTCTACCTGTGAGAACAGTCTCTCATGTGGAAAATTCCTGTAAGAAAGTTTGTCGTGGGAAGAGGAGGAGAAGGTGTATTTTCACAAATCCAAGAAAGAGAAAGAAAAAGGCTGTAGAAAGCAGTTACTGTTTGCCTACAAATGATCAGCAAGTGTGTGAAATGAAGGGAAAACCACAATGTAACTTTGTCAGGGATCTGTTTGAAGGTAGATCGTCAAACAGTACAGTTTGCCTGGAGTGTGAAGACATAAAGTGCTCAGAGGAGGAGTTTTGGGATCTCAGTGTTCCAGTTTTAGCCAATTCTAAAGACGATAGTGAGGATGAGGAAGATGAATCAGGTTAGTATGATAAACATTACGAACTTCATACATTCAAATATTTGTATATCTTATGTCCAGAGTGTAGTTGTCAGAGTAAGGGTATCTGTTTTACCACTGCATTATGATGTTTACATTTCCTACTGACTTGACTCTACATTTTTTTATTGGTCTAAGAATTGGTAACATTTGTTGCACATCTAATTTTGATTTGAAACCAGCATCCATTATAGATGGTGTTGAAATTATAGCTGTTTAGCTTAAGGCTTTTGTAGCGGGTACATTAAATACTGTACAAGACAAGGAACAGTTTGCTGAATATCAAATTAATTTGAATTTGTTGCTAATTTCTAATTGTAGTTTATAAAACAGCTCCTCAAGTTAGATTCATTATGTATATCATAGCAGCAGTAAGTCCTAAAATAAAAGAATGATCTCTTATGGTGGCAGGGATGTATTATACATAATGGGCAAGTGATGAAATATCAAGTTCAATTCTTTTGTAGAAAAAGCAGCAATTGACTTTATTATTATAACTAGCTGAGAGCTATCCCACAATACTGTGGTAGTATAGTTCTAAAGTGACATATAATACACTTTTTTTCCAGTTTTTTGATGATCATAAAACCTTTTGAAGCAAGACATTTAAGTTTTTCTTTCTTCATTGTTATAACTTTCAATATCATGCTACTCAAAACTAGAAAGCTTTCTGGACTAGCTCTCGACTAGTAAACAATTGGGTCAGTTGCTGCTTATTATACAATTAGTTGGCTTTAGCCTCTTTCTCTATCAAATTAATGAAGCATCGTATCTAGCACACGTCGGACAGATGTCAGTACATCTAGATAAAATACATTAATTTTCTTGTTTTACTATTTCCCTTTCAGGAGATGCAAGGAGCAAGTGTTTTCTGTCTGACACATTGAAGAAGGAGTCTTTGTTACGTGGAGTCAACAAGTATTACTGTGAAAAATGTCATCACTACGTAGAGGCTAGATGTGGTTTAGTCCTGTACTCGACTCCTCCAGTTCTAATCCTACAGCTAGGTCGCTTTGACTGCCAAACAAGGTATGCTAAAAAACATACACATTGTAAGTACTGTTAACCACCATAGGATGTGATTTCATATGTGTACAGTTCCGTATATAGTTTCCTTATGTTAACTGATGGATATTTGGTTTTTAGTTTTCGAGAGCAGGCTGGAATGTCCAAGCTGAACAACCACTGTCCAGTTCCTCTTCGGCTGCCCAGTTTTCATAATGAGAACCACTGTTATTGTTTATTTGCTGTGGTCATCCACAAGGGACTGTCTGTGAATTCTGGCCATTATGTCACGGTAGTTAGTAGTTCTTCATATACTAAGCTTGATGAAATGGTAAGTAGAACTAAACAGACTAGTAGTAGATCACATGGTACTTGTTGTGGTTTGGATTCAGCAAATCTCAAATCATGGTTCTTTTGTGATGATGACAAGGTACAAGTTATTAGTGAGGAGGAGATGGAGATGCATCTCTCGGCTGTATCCCCACTTGGACCGACTGCCACTCCGTACCTGTTGTTTTACCAGAAACTTGACCATCAGTACCAGTAATTAATTTTTTTGTTAGCCACTATCATGGACTAAAACGTTCTGTGAATGATGTTTTAGTAACTTTCCAGCTATTTATGGAAATTTTTCTATAGAGTGGAGAATTTGTATTTATTAACTATATTTTCAGTTGATTTTTAAAAATATTTATTTACATAAATACAAAAACTCCAGTTTGGCTTTAAATCTGTCAAACTAGAATATTGATGTATACTTGAGTTTTTAAATTGTTTCTTCACCCCCTGGAGCCCAATAAAATGTGTTTGTAAAAAGTTTGAATATTTGTACTGGAAATGTTTTTAAAACTTACAGTACATATAATTAATAACAAACAAGCTATTAACGATACATCAACTAAGAAGTGTTGGAAAGCATGTAACGATGGTCTGGGTTGTGATGTTTTCACCAAGAACTACCAACTAATGACTCCTCCTTATCTGTACATTTAGAAATACATAACACCATTTCTCTGATACGGTCTCCAGATTTTCAATAAAGGAAAGACAGATTTAATGACAAGAAAACAACATATATATACACACACACGCCTCTGGGGAAAAAATACAGTAAATACTTTTATCCAAATATTGTTTACTACATCTGTAGTATGACTTATTAAATGAAACACAACTATATAAATTCTTATGCAATAGAAACAATAACTGTGACTTCAAAGGACAAAAAAAGTTTAAAATTTCTTGAACTTTACTGATGGATTTGTGTCTAAATCTTTACATTGGACATAAGAATTCAATAGGGTCCCAGTTAAGCAGAGATATTCCATCCCAAGATCATCATCACTTAGCATGCATATTGAAGTTTGTATCATTTTTGGCTAGAGAGTTATTTTAACATCAGGAAGAGATACCTCTAGGAAACACATGGAGTACTTGTCACCTCCTATACATATTGACTAGAACTTTCTTAAAAGTAACAAATGATTTGAATGATACAAAACATAGCATATGTATTCGTAAATAGATTTTAAAGAGATACATTATTTGTTTGTGAAATTAGGACTACAGAACTTGTATATACTGTAGGACTTCTAGTCAAAAAATAAAACATCATCATTCAGTGGAATGTTATTAAATTGTCCAGAGACTGTAAAGTTGAACATTAAACAATAGTTTAGGTCTGGTAGACAACAAAATGGGTTAAGAATTCTCAATAGATCCTTAGGTCCAAGAAAGCAACAGGCTTCACTAAAGAAACAAACGCACACTTATAATCATACAGAGTTCTGATCATTCCAGCTAGGTTAATCATAATTAAAGGGATTTTATATAACCTAACAGCTCAATATAAGACAGTAAGACTGTCCAGTTTGGGCTTACTTCTTACATGACACAGTTCTACACCAACAAGAGTAACTGTCCAGTTTGGGCTTACTTGCTACTGGACACAGTTCTAATCGAAAAGACAGTAAGACTGACAAGTTTGGGATTACTTGTTACATGACAGAGTTCTAAACCAACAAGAGAGTAAGACTGTACAGTTTGGGCTTACTTCTTACATGACAGAGTTCTAAATTGAAAAAGACAGTAAGACTGACAAGTTTGGGATTACTTGTTACATGACAGAGTTCTAAACCAACAAGAGAGTAAGACTGTACAGTTTGGGCTTACTTGCTACTTGACACAGTTCTAAATCAAAAAGACAGTAAGACTGACAAGTTTGGGATTACTTGTTACATGACAGAGTTCTAAACCTACAAGAGTAAGATTGTCCAGTTTGGGCTTGCTACATGACACAGTTCTAAGACAGTAAGACTGACCAAGTGGGGACTTACTTCTTATTTGGAGTACAAAATCTACAAGTTGGTAAGACTGTCACTTGTAGTTTCCTTGATTGAATGTTACTTGCATGTTTCCTGTAGTGAATGTTACTTGCATGTTTCCTGTAGTGAATGTTACTTGTATGTTTCCTTGATTGAATGTTACTTGCATGTTTCCTTGGTTGAATGTTACATGTTTCCTGTAGTGAATATTACTCACATGTTTCCAGGAGTGAATGTTACTCACATGTTTCCAGGAGTGAATGTTACTTAAATGTTTCCAGGAGTGAATGTTACTTAAATGTTTCCTGTAGTGAATGTTACTCACATGTTTCCTGTAGTGAATGTTACTTGCATGTTTCCTGGAGTGAATGTTACTTGCATGTTTCCTGTAGTCTACAGGAAACATGTGAGTAACATTCACTACAGGAAACATGTGAGTAACATTCTGAATGTTACTCGCATGTTTCCTGTAGTGAATGTTACTTGCATGTTTTCTGGAGTGAATGTTACTCACATGTTTCCTGTAGTGAATGTTACTTGTATAGTTTTCTTGACATGATTTTGCAGTTCCATGCATCTTTTGATCTTATAGCTGTTATATGTCCATAGTTAAGCCTCACGTGCTTGAAAACAAGGCTTTTAAGATACCGTAAATTGGCAATCACTTGAGTATGGTTGCTTTAAAGCCAGAAATCAATAAATTAGAGATCAAGACATGGATCCATATAGTGCAAACAGCTGTTAGAAACAAGACTGAAAATCATCATATGCAAACAGTTGAAAGTCATACTTTAACTTTCTCAAGAGTCATAACTAAAGACTTAAACCTAACATAAGCAACAGAAAACTAAACTCTTAACAAGTGCCTCATTAAACACTTAAAAAGGTTTTTTGGTTAAGATTAGAAAATAAAGAACAACACAGGACTAAAGTTTTGGTTCTCATAGTTTTTATAAAATATAGTGCCTAGAATTAAAACATTTTCCTGTGAAGAACACCACAAGATCAGTAACCTTTGGCATATGACACAGGGACATAGATCCGTAACCTTTAGCACAAGTGACTAATTTTTCTGTAGTAATATCATAAGGCTCGCCACCTTTGGCATACAACACATTAATACAAGACTCGTAGCCTTTAACATACGACACAGTAACACAAGATCTGTAACCCATTTTTAAGGAATGCGGTCAGCTTCTTAACTTTGTCCAAGGAGTATAAGTAACAGTGCTCAATAGAATTTCAAGAATGGATTTTAAAAGAAAATCGAAAATACTGTAATCAACACAGCAAATATAAGGATTTCATTCACTTTGATCATGTAGCAAACTTACTTTCAAGCCAACATGATTTAATGATGTGTGCAAATCCTATTTTTTACATTTTATTTTCAGTTACTTTTATACTAATAAATAAAGAATACACATGAGAAATTAGGTACTTACCTGTTGTTTTTTTGCTGTCAATGACACTTGACCCAATTTATTTTTTTTTATACTAATGGTAGTACTACACTAAATAATTTTTTATTTGATTAAATAATGCACTAGAGAACACAGAATAACAGCATGCAAGAAGCAGACAATGTTCCATAACTATCACAGTGTTTCTGGCTTTCAAACTTAGTGACAAGAGCTGTTCATCTAAGAAAGTCGGCGTATTTGCCAAGGGAATCAAGCTTGTACTGAAAACAGTGTAATGTAATATGTTGTTTGATAGATGAAAACTTTGGCTTTCTATTGGTTGTAGATAATATAGTATTGAACATCAGAGAGAACTATTGGCAATTTTGGAAAGACTGGATGTGGCAAGAGTGGTCTGATTTTCTGCTTTATTGTTCTGTAACCATATAAGATTGAAGGCTATGAAAATTCTGCTTTGCCTAAGTTTATGATGACATTGTAATACTAATTTATGTTAAATTTTGTACTTCTTGGAGGGGTGGTAAATAAATTAGAGAAGAGGGGATGTCTAGAGAGAGAGAAAGTCATAATTTTCACACTAGGAAAAATAAAGGATTTTTTAAAATATTGCCTTATAAAATTAAGAATTGAAAACGTATATATCATTAAAATATGGACTAATAGCTACATTTTTTAAGCTTTTATCATGAGTACAGTCAAAGCCTGAGAGCTTATGGGAGAATGGTGTGGTATTTTGGTAGTCAGCTGCAAAATCACAACAAATTCAACTTAAGGTTTATGTATGCATATCATTATGACAAAATGACTCCAAATCTGTTAAAGGTCTTACAAATGCTTTTGTAACTTAGACTTGCAACACAAAATAAACAGTCACAATATAAACTTGTGTTAGAATTTTTGTTTTGTTACTCCTTGTGTTTTTTGTTCTGAGGAGAGCAATTTATAGCTCTTCCTGTATTTATTAAAATGAACGACTGGTAACCTTTAATGTGCAACAGTAACACAAGACCTGGAACTTTCAGCAAGATTGACTAATTTTCTTCAGGAAGGCCACAAAACCTGTAGGTCTTTGGCATGTGACATTTTCCTGGGGGTAGGAAAGTGGGTTAAGATTGGTGGGGAAATATCAACTTTTGCCACACGACATACTTCTGGGTGGAGAATACTACAAAATCTATGGTCTTCTTGGCATGTGACATTTTTCCTGGGGGTAGGAAAGTGGGTTAAGACACGCGACATACTTCTGGGTGGAGAATACTACAAAATCTGTGGTCTTCTTGGTATGTTACATTTTCCTGCGTATGGCATGTGACATTTTCCTGGGGGTAGGAAAGTGGGTTAAGACACGCGACATACTTCTAGGTAGAGAATACTACAAAATCTATGGTCTTCTTGGTATGTTACATTTTCCTGCGTATGGCATGTGACACAATTTTTTAATATTCACATAATGAAAAGTACTGTACTTAATGAAGTTGGAGTAAAATCGTTTTTTTCCTGTAAAAAAAGAAAAGAAAAACAACCACAGATAAAAATGAGAACAAATTTTAACAAGAGGGTCTTATAACATTTTAGTAACAGCAACTAACAGAAAGGATGTTATAAACACACAAAGGAAACACTAGTTCATATATTTATTTTTGATTTTATTTTATATATATTTGAACCCATTTTCACACGTCCAGGATGTCTCAATCAAACTAATTAATCTGTACTTGCTGTAGGTAGACACAGTTTCATTACCAAGAACTTCAATAAACTTCCGTTTATATTTCCAGTAATATTTATAAACATGTATACACATTAAAATTACTCAGTTTGTAATTTCTAAATATATATATATTTATATAACAATTGGATCAGATCTGTATGTGATTGCACATAAATATGAGTTATTTTGACACTGTTGAACAATAAATCATATACAAAAGGAGACAATTTCAACTTACTCACAAGTTTAAAGAACCATCTTCATATAAAGACCACAAGACTCAAAAAATACAAATTACATATTTAGCATTAAATTGGAATATTGCAGAAACTGTAACCTTGGTAGTTGTGTAACAGGATAGATGCTGACTAGACCAGTACTCTTCAAGCTTCGTATGATACTGATTTTCAGTAGCTTGAATTGATGCCACTCAACACAGTGGAAGTGCATTAGAGATGAGTCTGAAAACAAAAACAAGAACTTTGTAACAAATCAAGGAAGTTCTGAATATTGCATGACACTGTGTTTAGGTTAATTGGAACTTATTCAAAACTTCATAATAAAACTCCAACAGAACTTTATCTCTAAGCATTACAAGTGTACTAGAATAATTATAACAAACAGATGTGGTGTTCCAATTTAGATCTAAGCTAGCATTTTCAGTCCATAGAAATATTGTAATGAGACAGAAGGATATTTAAGTAAAACTAACCACCCTGACATCCAAACAACTTTAATGACTTGTGTTTACAGTATTGCACGATGAATATTTAGGGTGACTACCCGGTGTTCTTTATGTTATATTCTAACATTGTTTCTTGCCGAGTATACAGACAGTGGAGATTGTGTGTTTAGTTCTACAATGAGAGTTCCACTTACACAAACAATCCAAGCTTCATGGCACCTAGTGTTTAATCTTTATTTACATAAATTCTTCAGGCCTAGGTGTCTGCTCTCTACTATATTTTATGGAAAGGTAGTTAATGAGATCCTAATGGAAATGTCAAATACATGGATTCTGACAGTTTAACAGTTTCTGAAGTGATAATCTTTAAATCAACCCAGTGAATAAGTGTAACATATCTGACAGTTTAATAGTAAATCCATGAAACAAAATTATAAGATGTCCCTGAAGACGTTTATAATCTAAGCTTTCAGTGTTTCTTAACATGATGGAATGATATCCCTGAAGATGTTTATAATCTAAGCTTTTAGTGTTTCTAAACTTGATGGAATGATGTCCCTGAAGATGTTTATAATAGCATAGTGTTTCTAAACATGATGGAATGATGTCCCTGAAGACGTTTATAATCTAAGCTTTTAGTGTTTCTAAACATGATGGAATGATGTCCCTGAAGATGTTTATAATAGTGCAGTGTTTCTAAACATGATGGAATGATGTCCCTGAAGATGTTTATAATAGTGCAGTGTTTCTAAACATGATGGAATGATATCCCTGAAGACGTTTATAATCTAAGCTTTTAGTGTTTCTAAACATGATGGAATGATGTCCCTATAGATGTTTATAATAGCGTAGTGTTTCTAAACATGATGGAATGATATCCCTGAAGACGTTTATAATCTAAACTTTTAGTGTTTCTAAACATGATGGAATGATGTCCCTGAAGATGTTTATAATCTAAGCTTTTAGTGTTTCTAAACATAATGAAATGATGTCCCTGAAAGTTATTTATAATCTACGTGTTTAGTGTTTCTAAGCACAAAGGATGTCCAGAAGATAATCACTGTGTAAGTGGTTAGTGGCTTGTAAACATGATGAAATAATGCCCCTGAAGACGTTTAATATCTAAGCTTTAAGTGTTTCTAAACATGATGGAATGATGTCCCTGAAGATTATTTATAATCTAAGTGTTTAGTGTTTGTAAACACAAAGGATGTCCAGAAGATAATCACTGTGTAAGTGGTTAGTGGCTTGTAAACATGATGAAATAATGCCCCTGAAGACGTTTATAATCTAAGTGTTTAGTGTTTGTAAACACAAAGGATGTCCAGAAGATAATTACTGTGTAAGTGGCAATATTTTATAGAGAATCAAAGTTTACCTAAGCCTTTTTGTTGATGGTACAAGTAGAAAACGGCTTAGGTAAACTGATCAGTTACGTGATATCTCTTGTTGATGGTACAAGTAGAAAACAAGCTTAGGTAAACTTTGATCAGTTACGTGATATCTTTTGTTGATGGTACAAGTAGAAAACAGGCTTAGGTAAACTTTGATCAGTTACATGATATCTTTTGTTGATGGTACAAGTAGAAAACAAGCTTAGGTAAACTTTGATCAGTTACGTGATATCTCTTGTTGATGGTACAAGTAGAAAACAAGCTTAGGTAAACTGATCAGTTACGTGATATCTTTTGTTGATGGTACAAGTAGAAAACAGGCTTAGGTAAACTTTGATCAGTTACATGATATATGTTTTCTACTTGTACCATCAACAAAAGATATCACGTAACTGATCAAAGTTTACCTAAGCTTGTTTTCTACTTGTACCATCAACAAAAGATATCACGTAACTGATCAAAGTTTACCTAAGCCTGTTTTCTACTTGTACCATCAACAAAAGATATCATGTAACTGTTTGCTGCTTGTAATGCTTTATTCTATTACCGCATGCTACATTTCCAAAATGTAAAAACCAAAATATAATAAATATCTTATGAAGCCATGTATAATTACACATCATAAAAGTTACGTTATGACAGACAACAAAGTTTCTAAAATCTTCTGAATTAATTTCATGAAGCTATCGCCAATATATATATACTCAAGAACATACAGGCTTTATGGTAGAAGTAGGGCATCAAAATCACCCAACCCACTTGTCTTCAATATATATTATACTCAAGAACATACAGGCTTTATGGTAGAAGTAGAGCATCAAAATCACCCAACCCACTTGTCTTCAATATATATTATACCACTTACAAACAAAATCGCCCAACCTTACTGTCTTCAGTCTATATTATACCACTTACAAACAAAATCACCCAACCTAACTGTCTTCAGTCTATATTATACCACACTTAAAAAAACATAACCCAACCTGTCTTCAGTCTATATTATACCACTTACAAACAAAATCACCCAATCCAACTGTCTTCAGTCTATATTATACCATTCTTAAAAAAACATAACCCAACCTGTCTTCAGTCTATATTATACCACTTACAAACAAAATCACCCAATTGAACTGTCTTCAGTCTATATTATACCACTCTTACAAAAAACATAACCCAACCCAACTGTCTTCTGTCAATATTATAGAACAACTAAAGAACATAATCTAATAGTAAGACTACTGATAGTATTGTTATCAATCTACTGGTATAACTAACAAGTACCAGTATTATAGAACAACTAAAGAACATAATCTAATAGTAAGACTACTGATAGTATTGTTATCAATCTACTGGTATAACTAACAAGTACCAGTATTATAGAACAACTAAAGAATACAATCTACTGGTGAGACTATTGATAGTATTGTTATCAATCTACTGGTATAACTAACAAGTACCAGTATTATAGAACAACTAAAGAATACAATATACTGGTAAGACTACTGAT
>NW_013675339.1:1678-5517 GCF_000517525.1 Limulus polyphemus | reverse complement strand
AGTTCTCCAGAGAGGATATACATGTTCCCATGGCAGTTCTCCAGAGGGGATATACATATTCCCATGGCAGTTCTCCAGAGAGGATATACATGTTCCCATGGCAGTTCTCCAGAGGGGATATACATATTCCCATGGCAGTTCTCCAGAGAGGATATACATGTTCCCATGGCAGGGAAACTAGACAAGCTAACTGATCGTTCTCGTAATGACACATTACAAAAAAACTACAGTAGTAATTTCTTTTGTTTCACCTTTATTTGAAACTGTTTAAGATACAACAACATGTAAAAATTATTGAGAATTTAACTAGTAATGGAAATTACAAGAGGATATGGATTGGATTTATTTTATATATATGTAACAAGAACAATAAACTTGTTTGTTCTAAAGTTATCCAAGTGCAGATTATCAATAAACGATGTATTCATATGTTTACGTTATTTCTATTACAAATTACACGATGAAACACTGCAAGTCCCTTCCTTTAACCAGAAAATGTTGTCCAGTAAATAATGTAAAGTTGAACAATTATGGAACTTTTTTTTTTGTAAAACACGAGAACATTTAAATAATGTTATAAGAATGACTAAATGAATATAAAAAAATGTTATTTGTCAATAGCAGTATAAAAGTAAAATAAAAATACATCTAATAGGACACACACTAGAACAGAAATCAACAGCATGCATTAATTGAAGAGATTCAGTTTCACTTGTGACCAGTTGCATTACATAAACTGTATCAGAAATAACATATTACAAAAGAAACATTTCCTAGTTATGAAACTTCCAGGTGTTAAAATGTTTCCTAGAGAACATACATATGAACAGTAGTTTATATATAATATTCATGGGTAAATATGTACAAAAACAAGTGTTCAACGAGCAGCTACAAATATCAAAAGGTTCAACATTATTTAACACTTAAGTGTTAAAGGAACAAAGTACTGTTGAATAAACTAGTTAAACAGCCGTTTAAGCTTATCAAGGTTAGGAATATTAACCCTAAATATTCAAAATCCATCTGTTCAGTTAAACCTTTTAGTTCAATAATCACACCATATTACTTTAAAAGAACAAGCTTTTTCCATTGGCCACCTACTGGTGGAAACCAAAACAAATGTGATCAACAACGTTCTTCATATTAAGTTTACATCTAACCTTAGTCAGAAACATTAAATACGACTCCTGAAAATGATAAAGAAGGTGTCGAAACATACAGTTTGTTAGGTGACAGCTTTAATAAACATCTTTCGATCGTGTAAATATGAAACATATTTTAAACATTTATTAGATTTTAAGCACCATTCATTAGACTGTAAGGTTGAGTTTACCTCGGTCTCAAACAAGAATAATTAACTCTTCAGATGATCATTTTGTATTGACTTTTAGCCTACTATGATTTTGGTGACCTATGAGTTGTGACTTTCACCAACAGCATCCAGCTTCACTAAATACTTCTACAGCAAGTGTGAAATTATCTCATCATAAATCAGCATCATTCAGAGCAAATTTCTGTTTAAACCTTGAACATTAATATCATTTAACATTAATTAGTCTTGGCAACAGAATATAGCTTCCGGCATATTCTACCAAGTTGTGAAATCTTAGGACCTGACAATTACTACATTAAGAATCACTCTCGATGTGAAACTATAGCTCAATAAGATATACAACATAAAACAGATAGATCCACTAATCAGTTCTATTACACAAATTTGTACAGTTTACTGATGTGAGTTCCTAGTTGAAGATTATGACTTTAAATACTATCATTAAACAAAATCTTGATTTGGTTTTAATTATCTTTGGTAAAATATATTTCAACATTATTAAAGACCACTAATGAACCCTATATGAGTGACTCCCTGCAATTAGGTTTTTATCTAAAATCTGTCACTAAGCCATTCTATTTATAATAGGAAAGTTTCTTACCATAAATACATGCTGGTTACATCATGAATATGGCCTTTCATACCACATATTTAACTATGTTATAAATAAACAATGAAAATATCAATATCAACAACAAAGGAATGTCTGATACAAAAGGTATTCTTTAAACACAGGAATGTTGTAATCTAGTTACGTAGCAACCAATAAACATCACAAGTATTCTAAATAAAACAAACACGTCAATCAGGTTTTAAAACAATCTGCTCTTTGAGTGCAGTAAATCAATTGCAGAAATAGTTGTAAAGTTTACAGATAGATCATCAATTTCATAAATTTCTACAATACATAAAAAAATTCTCCTGTTCCTGAAATTCTTGTTTTGCAAGTGTTCTAACAAAATTAAAAATAGCTCCAATAAAACTACAAAGTTTTAAAACTTTCTCCAGTATCTGGTGTTTTCACAGAAAGAGCAGTTTTGATTTAAAGTCCAAAAAGAAAAACTCACTTATCGGCCTCAAATGTGTTACGTTTTGGCCTCGTATTTTCTCAACTGTTTTTAACAATCTCCAGGGTATGGCTATTGGAATTTTGAAACTGACAAATTTTATTTTTTGGACAACCACAAATTTTTCAATATAATACAAAATAACAAATAAAACCACAGACTAATTTTGAATAGAAATACTGATCAAAGATTTAAAATTCACATGATGGACATTTCTAGCAAAAGTGTTTTTTTTTTTCATCACCAACTAGTTTGAAAGGTAAGCTAAGTTTCTTTAGTTTTTTTATATGTCACAAAACTTTGGTGGACCCATCTCAATTGGCCCAAAATAAAAATATGTATATAAAAACTTAGATTATGACATCACAAACATTACTTAAGAGAGCTACCAGACAATTTCTTTGGAACTGAATATAGTAAATAAAACTGACCAAGAAAGATGTTTTTATTCTTTATTTCACTTTTCTGTAAAAGCCAAGTTAGGTTTTTGTTTATACTAAATAACCTTGTTAAGTTGACATGGAGGTACTAATAATAACATTTAGAAACTCTTTTAAAAGTAATCAGTCAAAGCTCAGAAAGTAATTTTGTTTAAAGAATATAAAGTTATTAATTTAATGTGTCAATATTGTCTATTCCTGGTTTAAAACACCATATTGAAACCAAATATTTGTCTAAATTTGCCATTTGGGCTCATGGGAAGCTTTTTATTACACAAACCTGGAAGATTTACATATAATGAGGAAGACAAAAATTATACACGTTTTCTTCACAGAAAAACATTCACTACAAACATGTTTGGCACAAGGGATAGTTCTTGAAACTAAGAGTATAAAATCTTTTTCCGTCAAATCAATTTCCTCGAGTTTTTTGTGTTTCTTACCAACGACACCTCATTCTGACTAATAAACAACCAGCTCAAGCTCGTTTATAAGTAGATTCACGGCCTGGCCGCGGGGTGAATACATTACATTTATTAACACATGGCTGCACAAGTAGACAGTTTACACGTGCTCGCTATCCTCAGCAATGGACGTCAACACATGGCCAGGGGAGGGCTGAAAGGGAATGGTCAAGTGGTGAGTGTGCAATAGTGTGCAAGCTGACCAGAACAAAAATACGAGTGTGCAACTTAAAACTAAGTTATTCCAATAAAAACATAACTTTCATTAACATGATATACACACAGTATAGTTTGGGGATTTTCTGTCATCGGCTGAAACATTAGTTCACAAAACTCTTGTTCATCAAGTTCTGAATATTAGCTGTACCAGTTTAAAACAAAACCAACCACATGTACAGCCATTCAAAACTTTCACAAATTTATTATGTCCATTGTTATAATTTATAACTTATTTTAAAAATAAATCTTACAAACTATTTTCCCAACTCTTTGTTTTTTAATGCGACATCTAATGTTCTACTTATAAATGCACATA
>NW_013675339.1:0-1063 GCF_000517525.1 Limulus polyphemus | reverse complement strand
GAACTGCCATGGGAACATGTATATCCCCTCTGGAGAACTGCCATGGGAACATGTATATCCCCTCTGGAGAACTGCCATGGGAACATGTATATCCTCTCTGGAGAACTGCCATGGGAATATGTATATCCCCTTCAAACTTCCTAATGTTTACCAGTTTCAAATAAACATGAAATAAAAGATTCTCATCGTTTAAAACTAAACCTGGCACTAACACAGTTATTAATAAACATGGCAGAGAGAGTTTAATGTACTCTAGTAACTTCTGTGTTTTACTGGATCAACACATCAAAATGGATGGCCAACAAAGTATAATATTATAAAAAGATTCTTTGTGAGAACATTCACTACAGAAAATACTTTCTTAAGGTGCATATAAACCGCTTAAAAACTATCATCAGTAACTTGTGACTCAAACAGTCCTTGATGACACAAAACAGTCATTTGTGATCTTCAAGTAAGATAAAGAAAGCCTTCTACATCATGTGTAATACCAGTAAACACCTCCACACCAATTACATCAACTAAAGAGCTTCATTTAACACGTTTACATTCAGAGAGAAAAAAAAACATCCACAATGTTTGCTAAGAACAAAACAATTATCTTAGTTTTACAACAAAAAAGACATTGGTATCATCTTACCGTTGCCTCATTCTCAGTACCACCAACAGATGCAATGCTAACAGAAACTCTTGCCCAGAGCCAAAATATTATCTTAGCTTTACAAGAATAAAGATACTGTTTTTATCTTACTGTTGCTTCTTTCTCAGTAACACCAATAAAGGCAACACTATCAGAAATTCTTAGTCAGAGCCACTCTAGAATGTTACTTTGGAATCAGATCCAGACTAAGTACACTTAGTGTCCGGGAGTATTATCCTACTGGAATGAAACACTGGTCTAGTGATCAGCTAATTCTGATGGCTTTTTAAGCTTTTTCATTTAAGATCTTTTGACATGCTTTTGCACTGAAATGCACATACTTAGATATGAACTATTCCAATGTGCACAAAGGAGCAATACCACAAGTTTGCATAGCTGACTGGTTCACAAAGACATCACTTA
>NW_013675338.1:21081-23927 GCF_000517525.1 Limulus polyphemus | reverse complement strand
CATCATCTGGTAACTGGTTGGTAATGGTAGGTTAAAGTGGGATCCATGTATATCATCATCTGATAACTGGTTAGTAATGGTAGGTTAAAGTGGAATCCATGTATAGCATCATCTGGTAACTGGTTGGTAATGGTAGGTTAAAGTGGGATCCATGTATATCATCATCTGGTAACTGGTTAGCAATGGTAGGTTAAAGTGGGATCCATGTATATCATCATCTGTGGATCACACTTTAACCTACCATTACTAACTAGTTACCAGATGATGATATACATGGATCCTACCCTAACCTACCATTACTAACCAGTTACCAGATGATGATATACATGGATCCTACCCTAACCTACCATTGCTAACCAGTTCCACCAGATGATGCTATACATGGATTCCACTTTAACCTACCATTACCAACCAGTTACCAGATGATGATATACATGGATCCTACTTTAACCTACCATTACCAACCAGTTACCAGATGATGATATACATGGATCCCACTTTAATCTACCATTACTAACCAGTTATAGATGCTGATATACATGGATCCTACTTTAACGTACCATTACTAACCAGTTACCAGATGATGATATAAAGTTCCAGATGATGATATACATGGATCCCACTTCAACCTACCATTGCTAACTAGTTACCAGATGATGATATACATGGATCCCACTTTAATCTACCATTACTAACCAGTTATAGATGATGATATACATGGATCCTACTTTAACCTACCATTGCTAACCAGTTCCAGATGATGATATACATGGATCCTACTTTAACCGGTTAGCAATGGTAGGTTAAAGTGGGATCCATGTATATCATCATCTATAACTGGTTAGTAATGGTAGATTAAAGTGGGATCCATGTATATCATCATCTGGTAACTAGTTAGTAATGGTAGGTTAAAGTGGGATCCATGTATATCATCATCTGGTAACTGGTTAGTAATGGTAGGTTAAAATGGGATCCAGATTATATTTTCTGTGATTAAGATAAGTATACACTTCAATATAATTGCTTGAGTTATGTGGTTAAACGAACATTAGGGTTTACTGTTGTTAATTTATCAGTATGTGTGTTTAAATAAATAGTACCTTCAATATTTTGTTTAAATGTACATTTCAAACAAATTGTTCATATGAAGATGGTTATTCAGTGCTATTATTTAATTATTTGAACTTCACTTTTTTAAATGTGTGTATTGTATTATCAGTGCTATTATTTTTTATAATGAAATTTGATTTAGAAAGGCAGTTTGATGTGTAATTTTTCTAAGCAGGCCTGGATATCATTTGTCCCACTTAAAGTCAGGAGGAGCACTCTTTAATGTGAACTCCGGAGATTCCTTTGTAAAACCACTTAACAGCCCGTTGGACTTCCCAAGTATCATTTCTCCGAGTACAGATTCTAATACTAGTCTCAAAAGCGAACTCCATGCAAGTGTCTTTTTATTTTTTAATTCTCTTATTTGTTTAAGAGGAGTTTGAGATGAAACTCATCTTGTC
This sequence comes from Limulus polyphemus, assembly GCF_000517525.1. Classification (NCBI taxonomy): domain Eukaryota; kingdom Metazoa; phylum Arthropoda; class Merostomata; order Xiphosura; family Limulidae; genus Limulus; species Limulus polyphemus. The sequence continues at coordinate 22,416 of NW_013675338.1, read as the reverse complement.
TGTAGAACTTGACTGTTAACAAATTATGTAGAATATAGTTAAGATTTGTAAAATGTAGCTAAGGCTTTTGATGATCCACGTTGTTTGTTCACGTAAATTGTCACTTTCATGTTCCTCAAAGAATTAGCTACATGAATTTCTAGTGTAGAATGCCAAAAGATGAGGAAGCATTGTAAAGGCATCGGCCATATATTTGTAATAAAAATCTCACTTTCCAGCCCTTTTGATAGGATCTGGTATAGAATAAAATTCCTCTAGGCACTGACCTGTGAGTGACGTAATGTCTCGTGTGCTCTTTTTAAACATTTCTTATTTTCAGTAATTAAATTAAGGACATTATTCTATCATAGATATTAAGCCTACTTGTTTCAATAAAGTTATGTTTTCGTATATCATTCAAGTAACTTATATGTGTATTTTTGAAGGCTAACTTGTTCATATCATCTATCAAGTTAGTGAATTGCATTATATCTTATTAGCCATAAATGAGAGCTGTTAGTTTCTCACTCATGCTGAAGGAAACAGTCCACAGAAATATTGAAAAACTTCTAATGATTTGTTCTTCATGAAGTTAATGGTGTCTAGTCCCAGCCGGTCTGGTGAGCCCTGGTATGGATGCGATAGGCATAGTTGTTAAAATTACATAAATTATTTCAATGTTGGCTTTTTTTTTACAGAAGTTAACCATTAGTAACTAATGTACAACTTTTAATGATTGTAGCAGCTAACCATTGTTAATTACACTGTATACATTTTATTGCTAATAAAAGGTAGCTATGTTGTATTACACAATTTTTATTACTCATAAAAACTAACCATGTTGTAGTGTACAGCTTCCAAAATAACCATTGCTAGCTGTATTGGGAAACTTTTAATGTTAACCACTTTGACTTATCAAACAGTAATATAAAAATTAGTGTTTTTTTTCTTTATGTTTTCACAATTGAAGATGTAGTGGCAGTGTGCTCATCTTCTGGTGTTTGTTTGTTTTAGCTGAATGGCAAGAGATTTTAGCATTTTAAGTTTTAATTCTTCCTAGCACTGGTGTTGTAGGATTTAGGTTTAGAGAAAACTTGATGTAGGCACATCATCACGTTCGTTTAGACAGCAGTAGGTAATAGTACTGGTGTTGTAGGATTTAGGTTTAGAGAAAACTTGATGTAGGCACACCACCACGTTCGTTTAGACAGCAGTAGGTAATAGTACTGGTGTTGTAGGATTTAGGTTTAGAGAAAACTTGATGTAGGCACATCATCACGTTCGTTTAGACAGCAGTAGGTAATACTACTAGTGTAGTAGGATTTAGGTTTAGAGAAAACTTGATGTAGGCACACC
>NW_013675338.1:17486-20242 GCF_000517525.1 Limulus polyphemus | reverse complement strand
CCTATCATTGGTGTAATACAACAATAAATACTACTAGTGATGTAACTACAAGTAGTAATGATAGGTCAGGATTTATTGTTGTATTACACCAATGTGTACATCACTAGTAGTATAGGTTGGGACTACAAGTAGTCATTTATTGTTGTATTACACCAATGAGGTGTTGTAGTATTTAGGTTTAGAGAAAACTTGATGTAGGCACATCATCACGTTCATTTAGACAGCAGTAGGTAATAGTACTGGTGTTGTAGGATTTAGGTTTAGAGAAAACTTGATGTAGGCACACCACCAAATTTGTTTAGACAGCAGTAGGTAATACTACTGGTGTTGTAGGATTTAGGTTTAGAGAAAACTTGATGTAGGCACATCATCACGTTCGTTTAGACAGCAGTAGGTAATAGTACTGGTGTTGTAGGATTTAGGTTTAGAGAAAACTTGATGTAGGCACAACACCAAATTTGTTTAGACAGCAGTAGGTAATACTACTGTTGTTGTAGGATTTATCATTACCATGTTGTTTTGTTTGACTGCAAAGCCTTCTAGTGGCTATTCCAGTATATTAGTTTTTTGCATCTTGGACATGTGAGTTTATATACCGCTTGATCTAAACATGTTCAGTTAAAATGTTTCATTAAAACTGAGTGTAGATTAAAAAGGATCTTAACCTCTAAAGACAAACAACATCCACTGAATACATTGCTAGTGGTATATGAGCTCACATGCTTAAAGGCATATAGGACTGGTGTTTAGCTCCAGTTACCATTATGGAAGTGAGTGAGAATGGTGACGTGTTTCACTCCATTGCAAGTTAATCTCCCCCTGTTAGCTCTAATCCATCACACAAAGTACATATTAGATATGGCTAGTTATGAGTCAGCTCGGAAGCCACATAATGTACGATACCTAGAGTAGACTTATTAAATATATATTGTTTTAAATCATGGTTATAAATTTCATCTAACATTTTCTTTGAATTTTTTCAGGATATTCAGTCTCCTTCGACAATAACATCCCCAACAAATTATGCACCAGAAACTAGTTCAAGATCCACAGTAGAGTTCTCAAGTAAAGAAATGTCAGACAAGAGTCAGTTGACTGAGCAAATTCTTCAAAATGACAGAGGCACAGCCACACGTAGGATTTGTTGTTGTGTTCTAAATTATGAAAAATTTAAAAAAATACTTTTTTTCTCTTTAAATGGATTATTGACCATAGAAGTGAATAAAAATGAAATGTCTTTATTCTGTATTTATCATTTCAATGATAGTTTTGTTACATGCATGCTGAATTTTGTGGTATGTTTTCATTCAGTGGGATTAGTTACTGGTTATTGTTTGTGAGAGCCAATCATTATGGAAATGCATAATAACTGTTCTTACAGTCTTATAGTATACCCTTCCTTGTGCTTTAAGGTTAGTTGTTATGTGTTGAATATGTTATGGCAGCTGTTTAATTTTAAAAGTACTTTTAAAGGCTTTCCACGTCTGTGTATTTTGAGAGTAAACAAGAAAAAATTCCTTTGTTATATGAAGCCTTGTCATTACTTCATTCAGCAGTTAAACTACGTAAAACTGCACATTAAGCTTCCATTTCACACAAAACTTGCTCGACCTTTCAGCTGTGGGGGTGTTATAATGTGACTGTCAAGAGTTGGCGGTAGGTGATGATGACTAGCTGCCTTCAATCTAGTGTTACACTGCTAAATTAGGGACGGCTAGTGAAGATAGCCCTCGTTTAGCTTTGCGTGAAATTCAGAAAAACAAAACAAACAAGCTTGTAGGAGGTTAGCTAGTGAAGATAGCCCTCGTGTTGCTTTGCATGAAATTCAGAAAAACAAAACAAACAAGCTTGTAGGAGGTTAGCTGTATTATTTTTAATGCTGACATTATATTTATTAACTTCTGGACTGTAATTAGGGCTGGTACTGTTTTTAAGTTTAATTTATAGTTTGACTTCTTAATTTTTTTATGTTCTGATTGCTAGTCTTAGTAATGTATGAAAATATTTGAGAGAATTTCTGTGATTTCCAAAGTGTGATAAGTATTTGAAGTTTATTATTGTATTGTGATGAAAGAAATGTTTTTTGTTACAGCTCCTCTTGAACCTTTCTGTAATATTTTTTTTTTTCACGTAAACATATAAGTGTGCGGTGCACAGAAAAGGTTAACAACTATTAACAACAAATATATAACTTCATCGTACTGTTGTTTCCACTGAATAAGGAAATAAAATGTCACATAAGACAATAATGTCATCTATCATTAAGTGGTGATTGTCGTATTACACCAATGATAGGTTGGGACTACAAGTAGTCATGTACATCACTAGTAGTACCAAATTTGTTTAAACAGTAGTAGGTAATACTACTTGTTGTGCCTACATCAAGTTTTCTCTAAACCTAAATCCTACTACACTAGTAGTATTACCTACTACTGTTTAAACAAATTTGGTGTTGTGCCTACATCAAGTTTTCTCTAAACCTAAATCCTACAACACCACTAGTATTACCTACTACTGTTTAAACAAATTTGGTGTTGTGCCTACATCAAGTTTTCTCTAAACCTAAATCCTACAACACCACTAGTATTACCTACTACTGTTTAAACAAATTTGGTGGTGTGCCTACATCAAGTTTTCTCTAAACCTAAATCCTACAACACCAGTACTATTACCTACTACTGTTTAAACAAATTTGGTGTTGTGACTACATCAAGTTTTCTCTAAACCTAAATCCTACAACACCACTAGTATCACCT
>NW_013675338.1:14440-16758 GCF_000517525.1 Limulus polyphemus | reverse complement strand
CAAGTAGTCATGTACATCACTAGTAGTATTTATTGTTGTATTACACCAATGATAGGTCAGGACTACAAGTAGTCATGTACATCACTAGTAGTATTTATTGTTGTATTACACCAATGATAGGTCAGGACTACAAGTAGTAATGTACATCACTAGTAGTATTTTTTGTTGCATTACACCAATGATAGGTCAGGACTACAAGTAGTAATGTACATCACTAGTAGTATTTTTTGTTGTATTACACCAAGGATAGATTGGGACTACAAGTAGTAATGAAGTTTGTGACATTCATTTGTTTGTGTAGTCATGACTTGTTTGTTTAATAAAAGGTATCATATTTGTTTGTGACATTCAGTTGTTTGTGTAGTCATGACTTATTTGTTTTGTAAAAGGTATTACATCTGTTTGTGACTCTGAGTTGTTTGTGTAGTCATGACTTGTTTGTTTTGTAAAAGGTATTACATCTGTTTTTGGCTCTGAGTTGTTTGTATAGTCATGACTTGTTTGTTTGGTAAAATGTATTACATCTGTTTGACATTAAGTAGTTTGTGTATTTATGACTTGTTTGTTTGGTAAGAAGTATCACATCTGTTTATAGCATTCAGTTGTTTGTATTGTCATATCTAGTTTTTTGATGAGGTATCTCATTTTATTTGTGACATTCAGGTGTTTGTGTTTTCATGTCTGGTTTTTTATAAGGTATCTCATTTTATTGAGTCCATTATTTTGTCATTCATAGCCTGTTTGAAAAGAGATATTTATTCGATGTGTTACTCTTGAGTGAGTTGTACTGTCATTATTTGTTGGTTTGTGAAGAGCTATTTGTTTTGTTTGTCACACTTGAGTGGGTTTGTACCATCATGACATGTCTGTTTGTGAGGAGTTATTTATGTTGTTTCTCACACTGAAGGGTATATTACCATGATGTGTATGTTTGTGAGGAGTTATTTATGTTGTTTCTCACACTGAAGGGTATATTACCATGATATGTATGTTTGTGAGGAGTTATTTATGTTGTTTGTCACCCTGAAGGGTATATTACCATGATGTGTCTGTTTGTAATGAGTTATTTATGTTGTTTCTCACATTGAAGGGTATATTACCATGAGATGTATGTTTGTGAGGAGTTGTTTGTCACACTGACGTGTATATTACCATCACATGCTTGTTTGAAAGTGAGAGAGACTTTGAGTTAGCAGTAATAAGAGATGTAATGTTAGAGGGTTAGTTTATAGGAGCTTGCTTTTGTATGTTAGAAATTATACTACAAAGAGAATGGACTTATCTTATTTTCTTTGTAAAGTTATAATTATAATTTGTCTAACTCCCACTGTCATGACCATTTGTGTTATCTCGAATACTCAGTTCATTAATAGTGGAACCAATTTGTATTGTCAACATGTGAGTGTAAAAACAAGAATCAACCAGTTTATTTAGGACAGAAGAGTTTCATTTTTTAGTTCATAGAGTGAGTGTAAAGAAAGGGATCAACCTTATTGTACAGAAGTCTGGTGTTTCTTTATAATTATGTAAAAATAAGAATTAGTTGACCTGCTGCTTTTAATGTAGTTAAACATAAGGTATGTATTTAATTAGGAGATGGTTGGGTTGATGGATTTGGAGCTGAGTTATCAGATGTTATCAGTACTACTCCTGAACTGGAAGACATTGAAGATATTTCCCAAGACAGCAGTATAGGGATTGAAAAAGTTTCATTAAAAAGGTAAGTTTAGTGCTACCTTAGGGGTAATGTTTTTATGTATGGAAAAACTCTGTGTGTTTCAGGACCAAGTTATTAGTATTTGTATCTATGGAAGACACTGTGTGTTTCAGTACCAAGTTATTAGTGTTTGTTTGTATGGAAAACACTGTATGTTTCAGTACCAAGTTATTAGTATTTGTTTGTATGGAAAACACTGTGTGTTTTAGTTCCAAGTTATTAGTATTTGTATCTATGTAAAATACTGTGTGTTGCAGGACCAAGTTATTAGTGTTTGTTTGTATGGAAAATACAGTGTTTCAGTACCAAGTTATTAGTATTTGTATTTATGGAAAACATAGTGTGTTTCAGTACCAGGTTATTAGTGTTTGTTTGTATGGAAAACACTGTGTGTTTCAGTACCAAGTTATTAGTGTTTGTATCTATGAAAAACACAGTGTGTTTCAGGACCAAGTTATTAGTGTTTGTATCTATGTAAAACACTGTGTGTTTCAGGACCAAGTTATTGGTGTTTGTATCTATGGAAAACACTGTGTGTTTCAGGACCAAGTTATTAGTGTTTGTGTGTATGGAAAACACTGTGTGTTTCAGTATCAAGTTA
>NW_013675338.1:12340-13627 GCF_000517525.1 Limulus polyphemus | reverse complement strand
TTATAAAATGCTATTTTTTAGTAAAACTTTATTTTTCATCTTTTCTTTTTTCTACCCTTATTCTATATATGAGGTTGGTCAAATTGACTGACCTCGTAACCACCAAATAGGAATTTGAAATAAATCTAAATTGCCCTTTTTTCTTTCTAGAATGACTTCAAGTTTCAACATGAAACTATATTTGTTTATCTTAAATAGCTTTAAACTCGTAGCAGTAGGCATCTGTTTATACTTCAATTTTATTATTTTATTGCCTTTTGAACTGTGGCTAAAGTAATATTCCTGCCATAAAATTTCTAACTCATTACCCTATCGAATTACATAATACACATGTGTTACTCGTAAATGTATCTCATGAAACATTTTTATCATCATTATTCTCTATTTCACCTAATCTAACCTAAAAAGTTTCATATCTTTACATTTTAGTTATTTTTATTATAATAAAAGACATAAAAAACAAGAAATATAGTACATACCTGGGCTGCCTTTTTTTGGCTCTAGACTGTCAGTGACACTTAACCCTACTTTTTATACTGATGATACTACAGTTCTAAATAATTTTGTATTTAATTAAGTAATGCATCAAAGAACACAAAATAGTAATTGGAAAAATGCAGACAATGTCCCGTGACTATGACAATTTTTCTGGGTCTTTGTTTATGCGACAAGAGCCGTTAGGAATTCGGCTAATCTTCTTCCTAGGTTTCCCATGTGAATAAAGTTTGAACTGGAAGCGAAATAGGCAATTCTCTGTACAGAAAACATAATATAATAGATCATTTGATATAATAAAAGCTTGGCTTTCTATTGGTTATAAATAATATAGTATTAAAAGAGAACTGTTGGCAATGAGAGGATGTGACTGGTGGGTGTGGCTAGAGGGAGTCTATTTATTGGCTCTGTAACCAAATAAGATTCAAGACTATAAAAATATGATTTGCCTGAGTGATGACAACATTATAATGAGTAATTTACATTAAATTTCACACTTCTTGGAGCATTGGTAAATAACTTAGAGAATATAGGATGTCTAATGAGAAAATATCACAATTCTCACACTTCTTAGAGCATTGATAAATAACTTAGAGAATAGAGGATGTCTAATGAGAAAATATCACAATTCTCACACTTCTTGGAGCATTGATAAATAACTTAGAGAATAGAGGATGTCTAATGAGAAAATATCACAATTCTCACACTTCTTGGAGCATTGATAAATAACTTAGAGAATAGAGGATGTTTAATGAGAAAATATCACAATTCTCACACTTCTTGGAGCATTGA
>NW_013675338.1:8055-11581 GCF_000517525.1 Limulus polyphemus | reverse complement strand
TTTATTTATTAATATAAAAGTAACTGAGATGGGAAAAAATTAGAAACTTATCAGGTTAGATGAGGTAAGATAACAATAAATGCTTGCAAGTAGCTCATGTGTTTCATAATTTGATATGAGCAGCACATGTGCTGAGTGATTTACAACTTATGTTGCAGGATTCTTTTGTAGACACAGTTCAAAGGGCAATAAAACAGTAAAATCAAGGATAAACAACTATGATTTCCTGTTACAATTTGCAGTCATTCTATAAAAAAAAAAGTGTAATTTAGATTTATTTCGTATTTTTTATGGTGGTCAAAAGGTTAGGGAAATTGACCAACCCCGTATAGATTTAGGGTAGAGAAAATAACAGACAAAATACAAAGGTTTCTGAAAAGTAACGTTCATGTTTATTTAAGAGGTTTTAAAGCTTACACAAATGTAATTTGAAAATTTTCAGATGAACAAAAGTATTTTTAATCTTAACATGAAAATCACTTTGCACCTGGAGCAGTCAATACTCATATATTTACAGGTAATTGTATTGTAAAAATACTCCATTAAAAATTATAATTCTATGTTAACAAGATTTCTAATGTTTACTTAAAGGTTGAAATATTTTGTGAAGATTTAGAAAACGTATTAAAGTTATCTTATGGAAAGTGATGGTCAATTTAAGGTCACCTGGTCAGTATAATCTACTGAGCCTAAAATAAGAGGGTTAAAATGATTTTAATAGTATTAAAAAATGTTTACAATAGTAGCTAAAAATACTTGTAGTAGTAGATAAAATGTTTACAATAGTAAATAAAAATACTTGTAGTAGTAGATAAAATGTTTACAATAGTAGCTAAAAATACTTGTAGTAGTAGATAAAATGTTTACAATAGTAACTAAAAATACTTGTAGTAGTAGATAAAATGTTTACAATAGTAGCTAAAAATACTTGTAGTAGTAGATAAAATGTTTACAATAGTAGCTAAAAATACTTGTTGTAGTAGATAAAATGTTTACAATAGTAACTAAAAATACTTGTAGTAGTAGATAAAATGTAGCTAAAAATACTTGTTTTTATCTACTACTACTACAAGTATTTTTAGCTACTACTGTAAACATTTTATCTACTACTACAAGTATTTTTAGCTACTATTGTAAACATTTTATCTACTACTACAAGTATTTTTAGTTACTACTGTAAACATTTTATCTACTACTACAAGTATTTTTAGTTACTATTGTAAACATTTTATCTACTACTACAAGTATTTTTAGTTACTATTGTAAACATTTTATCTACTACTACAAGTATTTTTAGCTACTATTGTAAACATTTTATCTACTACTACAAGTATTTTTAGCTACAAGTAGATAAAATGTTTACAGTAGTAGCTAAAAATACTTGTAGTAGTAGATAAAATGTAGCTAAAAATACTTGTAGTAGATAAAATGTTTACAATAGTAGCTAAAAATACTTGTAGTAGTAGATAAAATGTTTACAATAGTAGCTAAAAATACTTGTTGTAGTAGATAAAATGTTTACAGTAGTAGCTAAAAATACTTGTAATAGCAGATAAAATGTTTACAATAGTAAGCAATAGTTTACAACAAAACAAATTTTACAACTTTTATTAGGGAACAGAGACGGCCAAACACTTTATATCAAGAACTCAGTTTTCACGACACTGATGCGCTGGGAGAAGTGGATGAAGGAACTGATATCTCGGGTATATATAGAAGTAGTGGTAGTTAGAGATGTTTATTTTTTTATGTAGTTGTTATTAATATATAAAATATTTTTTCTGTCTTATATTGATCTGTTAAATATTTTGAAATGTCCATAGAAATTGTTTTGTGTCAGCCGTGATACCGATGACACCAAATGATATAGGGACAAGAATGTGTAATGATTTAATTTTTTTGATGCAAGTAGATTTTTTTTTAATCTTATATAAACTACATTTCTTTATTGCTTCCTCGAGGTGGATATGTTCATCCTGGAGAGTTTGCATCATCTGGTTAGTAATTTGACTCATTGTGCTAAAGCTAATATATTATGTATTGTAGCATTTTGTGTCTTTCAATTTATAAATGTATTATTTTGTTAACTAATATTTTCTAGAACTCTTTAGTTTCTTAGCGCACAGATTTGGCTGGTATATCGTGTAAATATTATTCATTGTAGTGGCTTTTAGATATAGCTTCACACTGTACTGAATAATGAAACATTATGTAAACAACATCATATTTAATTTGTAAAGTATAACACTGTCTCCTGTTTCAACAATAAGTAGGGAAAGCTTTGTTTCTCTTGTTTTTTCACTCTGTACTAAGTAAAAAGGTTTGCTAGTTTTGTGTACAGAGTAACTGTTTTGTTTTTCTGTGTATTAAATTCAGTTTCTTCTTTTTCTTTTCACTGTATTAAATACAAAACTCTGCTACACTTGTACAGAAAGTAAATTGTTTTGTTCTTTTTAAGCAGGTAACGGTTGTTTCTTTTCCGTGTTTTCCTCTTTATTAAGTACAAAACTCTGCCAGATTTGTGTAGGTAGTTACTGTTTTGTTTCCTTTGTGTGTTAGATAGGTAAAGTATTGTTTCTTGTTTGTGATTCTTTAATCTATTATATAGGTAAAGTAATCAACCAGACCTATGTAACTTTATATGTTTGAATAATATAAAACTACTTTGTGACTGTCAACCAGTGAAACGATCAAGTAGATCTGTGTAGCTTTATATGTTTGAATAATATAAAACTACTTTGTGACTGTCACCCAGTGAAATGATCAACCAGACCTATGTAGCTTTATATGTTTGAATAATATAAAACTACTTTGTGACTGTCACCCAGTGAAATGATCAAGTAGACCTGTGTAGCTTTACACTGTTTGAATAATATAAAACTGCTTTGTGATTGTCACCCAGTGAAATGACCAAGTAGACCTGTGTAGCTTTATATGTTTGAATAATATAAAACTACTTTGTGATTGTCACCCAGTGAAACGATCAAGTAGATCTGTGTAGCTTTACATGCTTGAATAATATAAAACTACTTTGTGACTGTCACCCAGTGAAATGATCAAGTAGACCTGTGTGGCTTTATATGTTTGAATAATATAAAACTACTTTGTGATTGTCACCCAGTGAAATGACCAAGTAGACCTGTGTAGCTTTACACTGTTTGAATAATATAAAACTACTTTGTGATTGTCAACCAGTGAAACGATCAAGTAGATCTGTGTAGCTTTACATGCTTGAATAATATAATACTACTTTGTGATTGTCAACCAGTGAAACGGTCAAGTAGACCTGTGTAGCTTTACACTGTTTGAATAATATAAAACTACTTTGTGATTGTCAACCAGTGAAACAATCAAGTAGATCTGTGTAGCTTTACACTGTTTGAATAATATAAAACTACTTTGTGATTGTCAACCAGTGAAACGATCAAGTAGATCTGTGTAGCTTTACACTGTTTGAATAATATAAAACTACTTTGTGATTGTCAACCAGTGAAACGATCAAGTAGATCTGTGTAGCTTTACACTG
>NW_013675338.1:0-7297 GCF_000517525.1 Limulus polyphemus | reverse complement strand
GAAAAATATAAAACTGCTTTGTGATTGTCAACCAGTGAAACAGTCAAGTAGATCTGTGTAGCTTTATATGTTTGAATAATATAAAACTACTTTGTGACTGTCACCCAGTGAAACGATCAAGTAGACCTGTGTAGCTTTACACTGTTTGAATAATATAAAACTACTTTGTGATTGTCAGCCAGTGAAACGTTCAACCAGACTTATTTAGCTTTACACTGTTTGAATAATATAAAACTACTTTGTGATTGTCAACCAGTGAAACGATCAAGTAGATCTGTGTAGCTTTATATGTTTGAATAATATAAAACTACTTTGTGACTGTCACCCAGTGAAATGATCAACCAGACCTATGTAGCTTTATATGTTTGAATAATATAAAACTACTTTGTGACTGTCACCCAGTGAAACGATCAAGTAGATCTGTGTAGCTTTATATGTTTGAATAATATAAAAATGACTTTGTGACTGTCAACCAGTGAAATGATCAAGTAGACCTATGTAGCTTTGTATGTTTGAATAATATAAAACTACTTTGTGACTGTCAACCAGTGAAATGATCAAGTAGACCTGTGTAGTTTTACACTGTTTGAATAATATAAAACTTCTTTGTGACTGTCACCCAGTGAAATGATCAAAGAAATAAAACAAAGTTACATTTTTGGTTTACATTTGTGAATTATACACATTAAGTTTAAGGATAAGAACCTGTTTTTACCATCATGGTATCTCTCATTTCTGAGTTTGAGATTAAAGTTTGTTCCTCTTTTGTTAGGTACCCACTAGTAGCCTAGTTTGTTAGTATGAGTAACAGTGAGTTCTTGCCAGTCATAATTTTGAGACTTTCTCAAGGCTAACATCTCATCATTGAGTGGTGTGAAAAACTGTGAATGAGGAAACAGTTAGTAATTTATTTGTACATGTTTTTTAAAGCAGACATCTTGTGGACCATGTTGCATGAAACGCTAGTGGTTTCTGACACACTTTCTTATTTCTTTTTTTCTTGCGTGATTGATCCCGTGTTCTGCACGTAACTTTTTCCTGACCTAACCAAACATTGTAGACAGTGACAGTGAAACAGAAAATGAACATTTTCCGAAGGGTGAGAACGGTATGAATTATATCAAAAACAAATTATTAACTAATGTTTTGTTTTCTGTTTTAGTAAGTATGGCTATTTTTGTTTCAGAAAAACTATGTACAGTTAAAGGAATCAGTGTTTGTTTTATGAATTCTAGTCATAAGGTGTGTAATGAGTTCAACTTTTGGTTTCTCAAACAACAATGTTGTTGTATGTAACCATTCAAGTTATGTAAGTTTCATAAAAAATATGTGTAGAAAGCAGCACAGAAATATGGATCATTTTTTATTCCGTAAGTAATTTAATGAAATTTTTTCCTTCATTTTCTTCTATCACAATGTATTAGCTATCTAGAGTGTACGGGCAGCTTCTTGATAAATTCACCAGTGCTTATGTTTAAAAACAGTATATAATAGAATGGGAGTGTATGAAGGCCAGCATATTTACACACTTAGAGATTGCTGTAAGTTAAAATGTGTTTGCTATACACATTTTAATATTGTTTGAGTTACTTCACTTTATGTTTGCCACTATATTTTGTCTTTGGTCTGCTGAAGTTCACTGTTTAACCCTATTGCCCCAGGTACCCTTTACTGCACATGACACAAGGTTTGTGTCTTACATTCAAAATTTTATTAAACTACTTTATATTAGCTTAGCTAATAGTTCATATTTTAATAGTATACAAGTTTTAAGTTCTTAATTGTACAAGGCAATATTTAAAAAAATCCTGAATTTACCATAGTGTGACCCACATGACACATTTTTTCTTAGCATGTCATCATCCCTATTTTATCCTCCACCTCTCGAAAAAGTACAAAATTAAGTGTAAAATAAAATCATTATTGCTCAAACAAACCATAATTTTTATAGCCTTCAATTTTGTTTGGTTACAGAACTATCGATTAGAAAATCGGACCCCTCCTGCCACACCCACCTGTCACATCCTCTCTTTCACAATTCGTTGATAGTTCTGTCTTACGTTTCATTATATATGACCTATAACAGTAGAAAGTCAAGGTTTACATCTACCAAATGGCGTATTGTATAATGATGTGTTCTAAACAGATAATAGTCAATTTCACTCAGAGTAGCAACATCGTTCCCATGGGAAAGTTAACGACTAGCTTGGATGAATTCGTAACGGCTCTTGTCGCATAGTTAGAAAGCCTGAAAATTTTGAGAGTTAGGAGATATTGTCTACTTTTTGCATGTTAGTATTATATGTTCTTTGATGCATTATTTAATTAAATACAAATTATTTGGTGTGTTACTACCATTATTATAAAAAAGTAGGCTTTACTATCAACAATCGAGAGCAAGAAAAAAGAAGATTAGGTGAGTATGTTATTTCTTGTTTTTTGTATTTATTCTTCATTTATTATTATCAATGTAACTAAAATTAAAAGTACGGATCTTTTTAAGTTATTTAAGACTAGATTAGGTAAAATAAGCAATAATAATAATATAATTAAAATGGCTCATGAGGCATGTACTCGTGCAGCTCATAGTAGCTCTTGGGTAATGTAATTAGTTAGCATAACGTGACCTGCACATTCCCTGAGTGATTTACAACTTATAATGGCATGGATAGTTGTTAGACATGGTTCAAAGGGCAATAAAACAATAAAATTTAATTATAAATAGATATATACTGTTATAAACTTAAAGCTACTTAGGATAAACAAATGTAGTTTCATGTTACAATTTCAAGTCATTCTAGAAAGAAAAAAAAGGTTAATTTAGATTTTATTTTTTGGTGGTTACGAATGTGGTCGAATTGACCCATCCTGTTTTGAGATAAGGTAGAGCAAATAACAGATAAACTATAAAGTTTTACTGAAAAAAAAACGTTTGAAATACATTTAGGAAGTTTTAGGGATTACACAAAGGAAATTAGAGATTTTTGAGATGAGGAAAAGTATTTTCAATATTAACATAAAAATTACTTTGTACACAGACTATTCAAAACAAATACTTAATATATTAATGGAGAAATCTTTATTTTATTAAAAATACTTCACTAAAAATAAAATTTTTTGCATGTGAAAGACTTGTAATATTAACTGAAAGACTGCCAAATTTTGTGAAGATATACACACTATGTTATTTTTGTGTCTTGGTCTGCTGAAGTTGGCTGTATTTGTGAAATATCTTAGTGAAGGTACCTAAAGTTTTACAGGGAATTTTTATGTCTTGGTTTGCTGAAGTTGTCTGTAGTTGTGAAACATGTTAGTTAAGGTACCTTAAGTTTTCCAAGGAACTTTTGTGTCTTGGTCTGCTGAAGTTGGCTGTATTTGTGAAATATGTTAGTGAAGGTACCTTAAGTTTTCCAAGGAATTTTTATGTGTTAGGTCTACTGAAGTTGGCTGTATTTGTGAAACATGTTAGTGAAGGTACCTTATGTTTCTCATATGGACTTTAGTACCATAGGGCAGTTGAATTAGAACTGTGAGACTGATAATTTTCATTCTGTGTTTGGTCTTTCGAAATATTATTTTGAAGAGTATCTTAATGAATATTACGGTACAAGAATCATATTGAATATCAAGGGGCATATTCCCTAAAATGGGTACTTGTCATGGACAATGTTGGGCAACCTTCTGTGGTCAGTTTGAACCTTAAGTTAACCATCACTCGCACTAATAATGGATATTTACACAAATTTATAGACACAAACTTGAAAAGTGGAAGTACACACCACTAATACCAGGGTTTGAAATTAGCTGCATTTACCCCACAAAAAGCAGGTTCTAGTGTTTAGCCAGTGGCCATTAAGGAACACCATTATTTTGTTTATAATCCAAGCATGATTATGAATATTTGGAACAGTTATAAACCATGGTTAAAAGTACTTAACAAAAGACAGTTGGCCGCAAGCACAGCTTTTATAGGAGAACTTACCACACTACGATAATCAGTTAATAAGCCTTTTTTGGTAGATTGTTGGTCATTGTTGTGTTGCATTTTTTGGTGGGATTTCCCACGTTTGAAATACCAAGTAAACATATACAAGTGATAAGTGAGCTTTATTTTTATTTATCTTTTCTGTTTAACGTTAGAAAATGTAATTATTATTATTATTACGAATATAGATCTAAAATGTGATAGTATATTAAAAATATATGTTGGTCTTTCTGGAAATCAACATAAGATAACTTGGTGTCTGCTAAGAACACACAACTCAGAACTTGTTTTTTTGTTTGTTGCCAGTGTGGTGGCACTTTTACAAGTAACTTTTATAGTGATATTTGCCAGTTTGGTTGACACTTTTGTGAGTACTTTTATAGTAATGTTTTCCAGTGTTGTGGCACTTTTACAAGTAACTTATACAGTAACATTTGCCAGTTTGGTTGACACTTTTGCGAGTAACTTTTATAGTAATGTTTTCCAGTGTGGTGGCACTTTTACAAGTAACTTGTATAGTAACATTTGCCAGTTTGGTTGACACTTTTGTATGTAACTTATACAGTAACATTTGCCAGTTTGGTTGACACTTTTGCGAGTAACTTTTATAGTAATGTTAATGTTTTCCAGTGTGGTGGCACTTTTACAAGTAACTTTTATAGTGACATTTGCCAGTTTGGTTGACACTTTTGCGAGTAACTTTTATAGTAATGTTTTCCAGTGTGGTGGCACTTTTACAAGTAACTTTTATTGTGACATTTGCCAGTTTGGTTGACACTTTTATATGTAACTTATACAGTAACATTTGCCAGTTTGGTTGACACTTTTATATGTAACTTATACAGTAACATTTGCCAGTTTGGTTGACACTTTTATATGTAACTTATACAGTAACATTTGCCAGTTTGGTTGACACTTTTACAAGTAACTTATACAGTAACATTTGCCAGTTTGGTTGACACTTTTGCGAGTAACTTTTATAGTAATGTTTTCCAGTGTTGTGGCACTTTTACAAGTAACTTTTATAGTGACATTTGCCAGTTTGGTTGAAACTTTTGTGAGTAACTTTTATAGTAATGTTTTCCAGTGTTGTGGCACTTTTACAAGTAACTTTTATTGTGACATTTGCCAGTTTGGTTGACACTTTTGCAAGTAACTTGTATAGTAACATTTGTCAGTGTGGCTGGCACTTTTGTAAGTAAGTTTTACAGAAACATTTGTCACTGGCTAAGAAGGTTAGTTTCAAGTCCTAGTCTTACTTCAGAAACTTTATATCATAGTTATTATTTTTAATGGGGAAAAAAAGCCATTACATGGTTAATATTTAATAAAAATGATTTCATTATATTTCAGGTAATTTGTGTATTGAAAATTTTGTCAGTGGTGTGTCTCTAAAACTATAATTATTAAATACCAGAAACATTTTTATATTACTCTTTCTTGCTATAATAGAAGTATTGAAACAAGTGGAAACTGTAATAGCTGTAGATTGATCATTTAAATATCCTTTTATTTACTGTCAGTATTGTAATGTTTGTTTATGTAGGACCTTTGTAGAGCAAAGTTTATGCTTGTTATTTAAACACAAATCATACGCGTGTTTTGTATGCTTGTTATTTAAACACAAATCATACACGTGTTTTGTATGCTTGTTATTTAAACACAAAATCATACACGTGTTTTGTATGCTTGTTATTTAAACACAAATCATACACGTGTTTTGTATGATTGTTATTTAAACACAAATCATACACGTGTTTTGTGTGCTTGTTATTTAAACACATCATACATGTGTTATGTATGCTTGTTATTTAAACACATCATACATGTGTTTTGTATGCTTGTTATTTAAACACAAATCATACATGTGTTATGTTTCTGGTTAAGTGCATACAGAAGTGATTAATTGAAACTATAGATAGTAATTCAGTCATGTACATTCATACAGTAACTAGCAGAATACTGTAAATATGTTTGGGTTTCATTCAACTCGTTTGTGTTGTTCATTTTATGTTCTTCAGGAATTGTTGATCATAGCTTGTACCAAAAATTACTGTTGTAATACAGTATTGTAAAATTTAAAGTTGGCAGTATGTGGTTTGCACGGACTTGAGGCTTCCCGGCTAAAGTATTAATGACTACTTTTATTGGTGTTTTGCCCCACAACCATCTATCTATGAAAAAAGAATTATAAGACACTAGAATAAGTTATAATGTTATTGTTAAAGCTACAATATTATTATTAAACATGGGTAGAATTTGATAATTTATAAATAATTGTCAAATAGGAAGACAAATTTATCACTTCCAGGAATGTTACGTTTCAATCATGAATAAAGATACATTGGTACATAGAAATGTTCGTGATAATTAACTTTGTCAGTGATGGTTATGAGTTATCAAAGAAAGTCTTCTTTGTCTTCAATTATTATAGGTCCAAATATATGTATATTAGAGTTATATATAATCAGTTTCAAGTTAATATCTGCCATTTATAATTATAGCAGTTAATTATTACATCTGTGTTGTTATTTTAAATATTACTGATAATATTCTGACTAACACTTATTTTCCTTTTTCTTCCTTATCCTTGGTCGAACCACAATAGTTACTGACAACTTCTTTGGTAAGCATGCTTCTTCAGGTTTTCTTTAAATAAATGTTAACTTTACAATTTCATATACTTTCTATCTTACTAATAATGTGCCCTTTCAAACCTTTTTAACATGTTTTTTATTTCACTCCAAAGTTAAAAGTTCTAATGTGAACCAAATATTAATAGAAAACAGTGAGAGGAACATAACAAAATTTACATTATTTAACTTTACATCATAGAATTGTTTGTTTCTTTCATGATTCCAGTATTTTTCAACAGATTCAAGAGAAGCTGTAATGTCACATTAATTTTCAGTGTTACAGCTTTTATGGAGATGATGTGATTAAAGAAGTTAACTATGGTATTAACTTTTATAAAAAGTGTACAAAGAATGAGACTTAAATAATACCCTATACTTACTATATATTAGTATGTACTTTGTTAACAAGTAATTATCAGTTGAAAGATACTTTGTTGTGTATTCTTATGGTTTGAAGACACAAAATGTTGAGTGTATAGTTCAACAATAGAAGACACAATGTTAAATATATATAGTTCAACAATAAAAGACAGAGAACAGTATATCTGTAGTTCAACAATAGAAGACACAATGTTAAATATATATAGTTCAACAATAAAAGACACAGAACAGTATATCTGTAGTTCAACAATAGAAGACACAGAACAGTATATCTGTAGTTCAACAATAGAAGACA
>NW_013675337.1:15706-21589 GCF_000517525.1 Limulus polyphemus | reverse complement strand
ATAAACGTGGGACTGGGGAGAGATGCTTATATAGATAAGCATCTCTCCCAGTCCCACGTTTATACCCCAGTCCCACGTTTAGAGATGTTTATGTATAAACGTGGGACTGGGAGAGATGTTTATCTATAAACGTGGGACTGGGAGAGATGTTTATGTATAAACGTGGGACTGGGAGAGATGTTTATCTATAAACGTGGGACTGGGAGAGATAACAGTCAATATTTTATGTAGAATTAACTATGGCGGTCAATATTTCACTTATAATCTGTATCTGTCAACATTTTTTGTTTAGTTATAAGTGTTCAGTATTTATGATAAAACACGATTTATACAGTCGTATTGTTATGTTACATGTAACTACCAAACAATGTATACGTGCAGTTGTGTTGGTATCTACTAACCTTATTACCGTTAGTGACGTCATCGCGAAGCTCGATAAGAATGATGACCTTGAACTTGGTTGTTAACACGTGGTGAAAGCTATAACATCTATTTCTGGAACCTTTTGACATACAAGTCACCTAAGTGACGTAGTTTTCTGTAGAGGACGTAGGGTGCTACCTCAACATGTAAATTATAAACATGTAGACGTACTTCCAGTTTTTATAGTTTGTAAATACTAACCGTATACTGTTCAATATTAAAATATCCGCTTGGTTCATATTCTCAACATCAGTAACTTTATCAGAAGAAAGGAGAGAGAGTAAATAATATTAGTGCTGTTTCCGAGAGAAAAAATAAACCAACAGTACACAAGTTTGAGTTGAAGAAGACTCTACTGAATACTTACAACTTTACCACGTGCGGATGAACAGTATCCAGCAAAGCTCTCGGACTGGTCGAATGTATAACAATGGTTACACCTGCAACAACAACAACAACAACACGTCTGTCGAAACCACTGGAAGGAGGTAGGAAATGGGTCACTATTAAATGTTCGCGTTTCTAGTTTGTTTTGTTTTTTAAGTTTCTTAGAGCATCCGGAAAATTCTTCAGATTGAAATAATAATAATAATACATATATATATTACCATAACTGATTACACTGTATTGTTCAAACCAATTTTTTTTATTAACTATGGTGCACGCCATCTGTTGTATGATACTTTAATTAGTGGAGGAATATTGTCTATTAACACCATTTTTTGGAGGTTACACACGTCAGAATTATATAGATATATTACATTTTGCTAAACCTACTTATATAGAGGCTGAGTACATTATATTAACACAAATTTGGAGCCTCGCTATGTCACTACAGTCCGTGTCACCTTGTCCAGTTCTATCTGACAACCCCTCGGGGTGGATTCCTGTACGTGGTGAGGGGACTTCCCACGGAAGGTTCTGTATTTTCAGTTATCTTCTCTTGGATCTAAACATCCACCCACTTGTTTGACGTGCGTGGCGATCCGTGAAGGAGAGGAGAGGATCCTGGTGGTTGAGTAGTGTCTTGGTCTTGAATTCCTGTAGACGGGTGGCCCCCCTAGGGTCAATCGGCTGGTCCTGTTGGGCTTGTGTCAACTGGGTACCAGTGTTGGGCGTTCTCAGTTGGTGTTGTGGACATCGTGTCTGATGCTGGTGCTTGGGTATAGTGCTCACGAAACCCTGGCGTTGCTTTAGTGTCCTTGTTTGACATTGTAGTGCGTCCCCTCTTAGGAATCCATGTTGGGTGAGATCAATGGGCTCTGAATCTTCCTCTCTTTTTATTATAGATCCTCCAAATCCCCAAAAAAGTCGTATAAAGAGCTCTGCTGATTGGTAAACGACCACGCCTAGAAGACTCTGAACAGCAGTCTCCACCACAATGTGTACCTGTACATCCTTGTCAGATAAACCTTTAGGGCAATAGTCTTCCTTTTATATTCAGAAGGGATTAGAGGGGCTTGCTGGCTCTCCAAAGTCAATTAAGAAGCTACATTCTGAAGACATCTTGGTGGAAACATCTACACCAAAACACGGTGAATTTCTCCTGAATTCGAAGGCCATTGGAGATATACCCATTGAGGTTACCCCTCATGCTTCTTTGCATTACTCACGAGGAGTCACTGTTGACAAGGACTTGAAGAACTTCCCCGAATTAGAGATCCTCGCTGGTTTCTCCAACCAAGGTGTTTCAGCTGTTCCCAGGATCTCCACTGGTAAAGATGGAATTATGGTGCCGACCTCTGTTCTGATTTTGACGTTTTCATCGCCGCGGCCACCTGCCGCTGTCAAGGCAGGTTATTTGATGTTTCCAGTGCCAGCGGTTTGGTCATTTGAAGGCATCTTGTCGTGTTTCTATGACGTGTGCTGGTTGTAGTGTCAAGAACCACGACTCCTATGAGTGCGAACTGGACCCTCACTGTGTTCATTGTAATGGTTCCCACCCATCTTACTTTAGGTCTTACCCTAACTGGGTGGAGGAGAAAGAGGTACAGCATTTAAAGACTGTTAACAGCATTTCTTACCCTGAGGCTCGGAAGCTATTGTTCCCTACTCCATCTCGGACATATGCCACTGCATTACGCTACACTAGTATGGTGAGAATGCAGACTGACTTTTCCTTGCCTCTATCTGAGTCTTTTTCACGTCATATGAGGGGTCTTCTGGCCTCAATTGATAACAGAGTTTACCAGTCTACGTCTACTCCCATCTCTGTCCCAACCATTCCTTCCAGTGGCTGCCCAGGTACACCTCCTATGGCCCCGGCCTCCGATGTCCACTCGGGTCCTTCTTCTTTGGCCATGAGATGCAAGACTATCATTCGATCACGTCCTCAGTCGCTGAATTGTAAGTCTGATGACAGAGATCTGCCCTCTCGATGAAGGGCAGGATCCATGGAGATCGACAGACCTCCTACTAGTAAAGAAAAACGGCGTGGTCGTAAACATAATGGTTCTCCACCCAGTTCTCCTTCACCCAAATAAAAATGGCTACTTTGATATAGTGGAATTGTCGAGGCCTTGATCGATTCCTATCATCCCGTGTTTCTCTCCTTACAGGAAACTTTTCTGAAACCAGCTGATACAGTCACCTTTCGGCAGTTTTATTTGTACTAGAATGACAGGTTGTGTGATGGACGAGTGCATGGAGGAGTGGCATTGCTGGTCAACCAGCATGTGCCTTCCTTATCTGTGTCACTCGATACACCCTTGAAGGCCATAGCCATCCATGTTTCCTTGTGTCGTACCATCACTGTATGTTCCCTCTACCTGGCTCCTGGAGAGACTTATGATCAATTGGACTTTGATGCTCTCGTTGACCAGTTGTCATCTCCCTTTTTAATCCTGGGAGACTTTAATGGACACAACCCCCATGGGGTGGTGCTGATATTGATGGGAGGGGTTCGTTCCATGGAGCATATGCTCTCTCTCGGATCACAACCTTTCTCTCTTCAGTACTGGATCTTATACTTATTTTCATGCACCTAGTCAGTCTTTCATTGCCATTGATCTCTCGATCTGTTCCCCTTCACTTTTCTTGGATGGTTGACAGTGATCCACTGGGTAGTGATCATTTTACTATCGTTTTGAGGGAGGTTGGGCATGGTCGATGCCAACCCACGTGCCACAGTGGAAGTTGGACCAGACTGATTGGCCCTCTTTCACCACTCTCTCTGAACTTTATCCTGTCATTGTCTGTCTGCCATCATTATAAGACTGTGTGACAGCAGTGACTGACTGTTTTATCCAGGCAGCTGCTCACTGTATTCCTAAGACCTCGACCTGTTTTCAACGGTATTCTCGTCCATGGTGGAGTCCTACCTGCCAGGAGGCACGGAAGGCTCACAAACGGGCCTGAGATACCTTCTGATGGTATCTCTATCTTTCTAACTGCATAGGTTATCAGCGGGCCCGTGCCCACGCTCAGCAGGTTCGATGTCAAAGCTAAAAGGAATGATGGATTAAGTTTACAAATAGCATCTATTCTACCACCAGTTCCAAAGTCGTATGGGACAAGATTGGGAGGGTCAATGGGCAGTATGCCTCCCATCACCTTTCCATCTTGCTCTCCAATGGCCAGGAAGTTGCTAATGTATAAGCATCGCCGATACTCTCGGTGAGTGCTTTTTTCGTGCAGCTAACACTTCTGTATCTTCTTCCTGCCTTCTTGGCCATCAATTCTCGGGCAGAGTGATCACTTCTTTCCTTTCTCTACAACTATAATCGCCCCTTTACACTGGTGGAACTCGAAATTTCTCTTCATCGGTCTGGTAGTACATTGGTCGGACCTGATGATGTTCATTATGAGATGCTGCATCATCTCTCTCCTGCCTTTATTGCTATTCTCTGATTATTTTTAACCAGTTCTGGCAGGAGAATGTTTTTCCTGATGCTTCGTGCCAGGCTTTTGTCATCCCTTTCTCTAAACCTGGAGCAGATCTCAAGATTCCTTTTAATTATCATCCAATTGCTTTGACTAGCTGTCTCTGTAAGGTCTTAGAGAGGATGGTTAATGCTCATCTTGTTTGGTCACTCGAATCCAAAAAGCTACTTTCGCACACCCAATGCAGCTTCTGTCGAGAGTGTTTTACCATGGACCACCTGATTCGACTTGAAACGTCGATCAGGGAAGCCTTCCTCAAGAGAGAACATCTAGTTTCTGTGTTCTTTGATCTTAAGAAGACTTATGACACTACATGGAGGTATGGCATTATGCAAGACCTCCACTCCTATGGGTTACGTGTCCATTTACCCATTTTTATTCAGAACTTTTTACTGGACAGGTGATTCCAAGTTTGTGTGAGTTCGACCCTTTCCCATTCTTTTCCACAGGAACTTGGAGTCTCTCAGGGCTGTGTCTTGAGTGTCACACTTTTCAGTGTCAAAATTAATTCTATCGTAACACAACTTCTTCCGACTGTTGCAAATTGGCTCTATGTCGACGACTTTCATATCTTGTATCAGTCGTCAAACATGAGGTTTATTGAGCGGCAGTTTCAAACTGCCCTCAATCGCTTGTTGAAGTGGACCTCTTCCAACGGTTTTATGTTTTCCTTCTCCAAAACTGTTTGCATGCATTTTTGCCGCCAATAGGGTCTCCATCCGATGTTTTTCTTCCCGTGGTCCTTGAGACAAAGTTCTTGGGGCTTATCTTTTAACCTAAACTTACTTTCATTCTACATATCAAGCAGCTACATGTCAAGTGTACAAGGACACAGAACATCCTCCGTGTCCTCTCTTCCACCTCTTGGGGAGCGAATCGATGATCTATGGTCAAGATCTATCAAACCCTGATTCGATCCAAACTGAACTATGGGTCTTTGGTTCTACCAGGACTTGGCATTGAAGATGCTGGACCCATTCACCATCTGGGGCTTTGGCTCTGCATGGGGACTTTTCACACTTTTCCAGTCTGGAGTTTGTACACTGAGTTCTACGAATCTCTTCTTCACCTCTGTCATTTGCAACTTTCTCTACAATATGCTACCAAGCTTTGATCCTTACCACAGCATTCCACCTGGGATTGTGTCTTTCTTCCTTGGTGGGCCATGCTTTTTCATAACAGACGTCTGCAATTCCTCCCTTTGGCTTTCGTATCAGGACACAACTGGCTGAATTGGGTCTGGCATTGGATGACGTTGCTGTTCCCAGTGATCAGCCTATTCCACCATGGATTTTTACCATCCCCAACTGTGACCTTTCCTTGAGTCATCCGAGGAAGGCGGATGTGTTTGTAAGGTAAGTTAGAACAGAAAGTATCGATAAAGAAACACCACAAACTGAAGAGTTGACTTAGATCCAACATTGTGTTTGTAAGGTAAGTTAGAACAGAAAGTATCGATAAAGAAACACCACAAACTGAAGAGTTGACTTAGATCCAACATTGTGTTTGTAAGGTAAGTTAGAACAGAAAGTATCGATAAAGAAACACCACAAACTGAAGAGTTGACTTAGATCCAAC
>NW_013675337.1:1787-14924 GCF_000517525.1 Limulus polyphemus | reverse complement strand
ATTCAAAGAGAATAAAACAGTTTTATTTAAGAAAGGACTTGTATCGCTAAAGTTTCTTCGGAAAGAATTTTTACGGAAATTAACTAACGACCAGAGACGTAACAATATCTATATTGACAGGTGCAGTATGTTGTATATATATATTCACAGTTATGAGGCGTTATATGTAACCATAGTTATGTTATATATAAATATATATATATATATATATATATTTAATTAAAACTGTAGAAAAGCAGTAGAAACTAAAACTAGTCCTAGGCCTCGTCTTTATTGATAATTAACCTTTACGTATTCTCATGAGAGTGTACTGTACTGTCCAATACCTTGTCTTGAGTGTAGTTAAACGTTTTTACAATTTCAAAACGATTTTAATCTGTTTCTTTTATTGAGGACTGCTTGTAGGAGAATGTTTTGTGTTACCAGTCCGACAATTCTCTGTGTTTGCTGTTAAAACGGTTTTTAGTATTGATTTTCACGATACTACAAGAGCCTTCAGACGTGCTACAAATTATTCATTCGGCTTTGAGCATAAGTAGGCTTGATGAATTATCCCGTAGTTTAACAACGAACGAGAACTGGAGTAAACTTATAGTCAGTATTTTCTCATAACTTTGTTGACTGACACTCGAAATGACGTCATACCACATGTTTGCGACAAGTATATGACAGTGAAGAACGAGCTATCCAAACAAGCCTTTTGTCACCGTCTACTGACCTACTGCTAATCGTGACAAGCTGACACATAATCATTAATCACGGGTGGTCTTCTCAGGAAATCTCATCTACGGGGGACCGTTTTACAACACATAACAATTGAGTTATTTTATATCAACTCATAACTATCGAAGTACCGTCTTTGTTGGTATACATTGCCACATATATTCAAAATGCATTTTTTTATTTCTACATATCATTTACCTGAAGTTGGATGCATATCAACTGTTTCTACATATCATTTACCTGAAGTTGGATGCATATCAACTGTTTCTACATATCATTTACCTGAAGTTGGATGCCTATCAACTGTTTCTACATATCATTTACCTGAAGTTGGATGCATATCAACTGTTTCTACATATCATTTACCTGAAGTTGGATGCATATCAACTGTTTGAGTTCAAACAGGTGGAACTGCTTGACAATTTATGTTTTTCACAGGATCTCGAGAGCTGACGTTAAACCGCTGATAACGAACGAGTTATCAGGTCTTCTTTGATAGACAGGTGGACGTGATCATATGTGTGTGCGTGTGCGTATGTATATATATATATATATGTGTATGTATTAACATAAGAATTTAGAATCTTATAAGATCAATGCTGCTTTAAACTGAGCTGTATTTGTTTAAAATTAATAGTTTTAGTGAGAGCGTTATAATGTGACGTTGAATCCCATTATTCTCTGGCAAAGAGCAGCTCAAGAATTGGCGGTGTGTGGTGTTTACTAAAATGCCTACCCTCTGGTCTATCACTTTAAATGTGTGACGTTCAATCCCATTATTCTTTGGCAAAGAGCAGCTCAAGAATTGGCGGTGTGTGGTGTTTACTAAAATGCCTACCCTCTGGTCTATCACTTTAAATGAGAGACGGCTAGCACAGATATCCTTATAGTGTTGTGCGAAATGCACGAAAACAAAGTAAATAGTTCCACTAAACATGGCAGGCCGTTTTTTTTTTCTTTTCTCTTATCCACTTTGAGATGTATTATTACGTAAACTTGCTCTTTCGGAGGAAAAACTCGAAGTTTCTTGAAACTTTTGTGATAAATAAAAGTTTGTTTACCAATTGTTAGTGTAAATTCAGATAGCTTCAAATCTGAGAGAACCTATAAATGTAAACATCCAAGTATTGTTGAACTTATTTGGAAACAGAAATAAAAGAGTTTCAGCCGAAACCTGATTTGATTACAATATATGACACCGCCATTTATATCTTACAGCTGATTTGAAGAATAAATTCAATAAACCTTTCTATTCGACGCAGGTCGCTCTTACAGTTAGTTTATAACTTCCCATTTCAATGGTTGAATGTGTCTTAACACTGCTTGCTATACTTCGTGTAGTTCTGTTGAACGGTGTAATAGATAAGACTTCCAAATTAACAGTCCCGTGCTTTGAAGTTAAATGTTAAATATGGAAATCTTTGTGTCTGCTTTACTAGTTCTAACGTAATGGAACGAAGCATGCAAGGCGGGCCTTTTTATGGGTTCTGTACAAGAACTGATTATAACTAAACTCACGAGCTCTAGCGAAAAAACTACATGAAGTGCTATTGGGGAAGTTGGTTTAAAATATGAAGGAACATTTGATTAAAGTTTATTGAAAGAGTTGAGGATTTTTAGTTTGATATTTCGATATTATTAACATGTTATTTATTGAGGATTTTTAGTTTGATATTTCGATATTATTAACATGTTATTTATTGAGGATTTTTAGTTTGATATTTCGATATTATTAACTTGTTATTTATTGAGGATTTTTAGTTTGATATTTCGATATTATTAACATGTTATTTATTGAGGATTTTTAGTTTGATATGTCGATATTATTAACATGTTATTTATTGAGGATTTTTAGTTTGATATTTCGATATTATTAACATGTTATTTATTGAGGATTTTTAGTTTGATATTTCGATATTATTAACATGTTATTTATTGAGGATTTTTAGTTTGATATTTCGATATTATTAACATGTTATTTATTTTTTTCCGTGTACATATATACACTGTGATTAATCAGACACTAAGTACAAATATCTATCTGTTGTTGATATTTTACTGATCACCCGTTTTCGTGTGAAGTGAATATTATTACGTTATTGTTATCCGTTAGAAAGGTATATATATACTAAACACCACACGTAGACAGAACACCGTGCCATAAAACACATGATCCTTTATGCAGGTTGAAACACTTATTTTAAACTCGGTTTATGTCAACTGAATATTAATTATACGTATCTCTATTGAACTACGTCTACCTGTAATGGATATTATTAACTTGTTATGTCGCGTATCTCTATTAACTACGTCTACCTGTAATGGATATTATTAACTTGTTATGTCGCGTATCTCTATTAAACTACGTCTACCAGTAACGGATATTATTAACTTGTTATGTCGCGTACCTCTATCAAACTCCGTCTACCTGTAATGAATATCAAGACACACGGTAGTGTGTCGTGCGACGAAAACAACCTGCACTGATGACACTCGTGTTATTAACATGAGTGAAATATCCACCAACTGAAACTCGGACTGTGGTAATCCAACCTATCACATATTTTAAGTGGATGTGCTCTACTCGTTTCTTACTTCAAATACCAACTTTCAATGGAGTCCAACACGAGATATAAATACAAATCTTCAATTTGGATGGAATGTTTCCCCATTTTACGGAAGTTTATTTGATATAAAACATACTTAACTTTTAAGGATTTTTTTTTCAATTTGTTACACGGATAGATCTTTACAGCCTACAGTTAGGTGTCTCATTTGGTGTAAATATAAACCACGTATGTAAAGTTATTCAACAAAAACCGCTCAACTTTGACCAACATTTTTGCGTACGCCTAAGCGAAAAGTCACGTGTGCTATTGATCTAAAACTTTTACTACAGTTTCACGTAAGAATAAAAGTGGACCGTTTTTAGTTTTTGTGCCATTCGGATTAAATACGACAGATTTAGAGCAACAAAACTGTAGGGTGAAACGATGTGCAGATAAACAAGTATTAGTTTGGTCAAACAAACTAGATTAGCAGTTTATAGTTTTCAAAAGAATCATACGGGTGGAGGGTTATTATTCATTGCCAACTTTTATGAATAAATTTGCATAAATTTTATGAAATTCTCCTAATTAAAGAGCGTTTAGCGTAACGTGATATTAGCTTGAGCAATGATGCTTGATACGGCTGTACCGAGTGTATGCGGGTGATGACAAGAAACTGTTATTAAGTACAGTAGTACTTAATAGTAGGGATCGATAAGGTTTGCCAATAATTCACGCGCCGAAAAACCACCCTATTGAATTCCTAAGCGAAAAACCAACCATTCAAAGTATTGGTTACGATATATTATGCACATACGTACTAATAATAGGCTAAAAAGTTCGCTAACGTTTCCTCTATAACAACTCAAAAATTTCTAAAACACCAACTTTTTCGTCTACCTACCTACCTACGTGATCACGTCAGCGGGGCTAGCGCCTAGATGGCTCGGTCTATCGCTACAAGATATCTCCAGCTTACTTGACTGGTCTGTGATTATCCGCTTTTTTTCTGATAAATATATACATATTTTTATAAATGGTAAACGTGTTATGCACATACTTAAATATATTTTAAACCCAATTCAACCCAATAGATGGTTGGCAAATATAGACTGCTTCATTATGTTATACGGATTACAATGTCAATCAAACTAAAGATTGGAAATCGTTTTAAAATCTGTCCAATTAGTATAGCTTATCTTTTATATCATTTATTTTGTTTTGGATACTTCTTATAGCAATTCTACCGATAACTAACGATTCCTACTTTCTGTTAAAATTGTATTTTTTCCGATTTATTAATCTAGGTTCCATGCCGTTACTAAATGAAGCCATTAACACTGTTTTAGAGAGGAAAAAACTACCACCATATATTTTAAATATTCTGGTTCTTTCTGTGAAGTATAGGTCTGTTCCGAATAATAGGGCTGCTATCCTGACGCTAATATTGGTTACTGTCGAGTGTCACTTTCCTACTTGCTATGGTTTACTGGCGTGTATTGACAAAAAGTCATGATATTTAATCAGAAACACCCTCAATCCTTTCTTGGCCGCAATGTTTTTCACTCCTAAGGTGTTTTTGATTACACCATCTATAACTGTACTGAATGACATTCACTTGGTATATCTAAATATCACGTATCCCTATTAAACTACGTCTACCTGTAATCAATGTCATCTATAACTGTACTGAATGACATTCATTTGGTATATCTAAATATCACGTATCTATTAAACTACGTCTACCTGTACCGAATGTTATCTATAACTGTACTGAATGACATTCACTTGGTATATCTAAATATCACGTATCTATTAAACTACCTCTACCTGTACTGAATGTCATGTATAACTGTACTGAATGACATTCACTTGGTATATCTAAATATCACGTATCTATTAAACTACGTCTACTTGTACTGAATGTCATCTATAACTATACTGAATGACATTCACTTGGTATACCTAAATATCACGTATCTATTAAACTACGTCTACCTGTACTGAATGTCATCTATAACTATACTGAATGACATTCACTTCGTATATCTAAATATCACGTATCTATTAAACTACGTCTACCTGTACTGAATGTCATCTATAACTATACTGAATGACATTCACTTGGTATATCTAAATATCACGTATGTATTAAACTATGTCTACCTGTACTGAATGTCATCTATAACTACTGAATGACATTCACTTCGTATATCTAAATATCACGTATCTATTAAACTACGTCTACCTGTACTGAATGTCATCTATAACCGTACTGAATGACATTCACTTGGTATATCTAAATATCACGTATCTATTAAACTACGTCTACCTGTACTGAATGTCATCTATAACTATACTGAATGACATTCACTTCGTATATCTAAATATCACGTATCTATTAAACTACGTCTATCTGTACTGAATGTCATCTATAACTGTACCGAATGACATTCACTTGGTATATCTAAATATCACGTATCTATTAAACTACGTCTACCTGTACTGAATGTCATCTATAACCGTACTGAATGACATTCATCTACCCGTATACAATGTAATTTATCTGATCATATTTGCAAATATCTATTTGAGCTAAATCGTATTCATTTGTCTTACTTGTAATATATCATGGGGGTGATTTGGGAATAGAATGTGGAGTGTAAAAAGTGTGAATTAATTATTGTAAATATTGTGTGTATCCTACAGATAACAAAAGTGGGAGCAACTGCTCCTCCTTGCTCCCTCTGTAATTCCGCTTATCGTATGGTATATATCATATAGACCTGTTTCCACTGAGTGACATCCTTCAGTTAGAAATAAATATCACGTGATTGTTTGAACTGTTGAAGTAAGTCCGTGCCATTTGTTCGATCTAAATGTGATTTATTGATGTTAAATATCATTTTTACCTGTACTTAATATAATTGTCTCTACTCAAATCAACAATAAACTTTCAGTTGACGCTGGTCGAGGATTACGTTAACTCCTTCCCGGAAACACGAACCACATCGACGTCACAACACTTGAACGAATATTATATGAAAATAACAAACAAAATGTACATTTAAAGACCCTTTTTATAGAAACCAGCCCCCAGTGTCTCAGCGTTAATTCTGGTGGCTTATAACGCTAAAAATCGGGTTTCTATACCCGTGGTGGACACATCACAGATAGCCCATTGTGTAGCCGTGTGCTTAACGATAATTAAACTAAAAATAGAAACCATACGTGAACACAAACCCTTTAAAAACGCCCCCCCCCAGTGGCACAGCGGTATGTTTGCGGACTTACAACGCTAGAATTCGGGTGTCGATACCCGTTGTGGGCAGAGCACAGATAACCCATTGTGTAGCCGTGTGCTTAATCACAAACAAACAAACCTTTAAAAACAAATACAATACAAAAGACATATAAATAACAATAATGTGATACATAAAAACAGACTCAAACACAGTAGTAATACATAACTGAAATCCCTTCACACTGATATAAGTAAACTAAGGCAAGACCTTTAATAATGATGCATAATTTAATGAACCAAAGACAACATTCCAACAAAGAAAGTCAACACATAATGAATCCGTTAACACTGGTTCAAAATATCAAAGGAATTCTTCGAGTTCGTAATGATAATTGTTAAAGACTGAAATCATGAAATGAAACTTTTAACCGAGATTTCGGTATATTACCTAAATACAATATTTTTTCTCTGTAACAGGACATACAAGTCATGTACAAATCGACATTAATACAGGTCCTGTAAACTAGAACATAAAACACTAGAATGCATCGAACATAAAACACAGGTTCTGCAAACAAGAACACATCGAAAATAAAACGAACTATTTATTGAATACAATGCACAACCAAATTAGAAATTTATGAACATGGAGAAAAAAAAACTCTTTAACAATGACAACTATCTATAACAACATTATGTTTGCTAAAGCGCTGATCAAACACAGTTTTCAATAGGAAAACCATAGATAATATTTCAACAAAGTACATATACAAACTAAAATACCCGTTAATTAACAGAGATCGTGTCAAAGTTAAAAGACAATTGTAGAGGTACGTATTATAGATATGTATAATAATTTATTCAAATAAAATACGCTGAAAATGATAGGCACACGTATATATACACAGCACTTTGAAATTAAATCAAAGAAAATAAAATACACAATATATATATATATATATACTCACCCAACAGCAAGTGTGAAACCCAACTTCCACTACTGTGGAGTGTTCCTCTAACACTATTGGTCTTACTTTTAGTTGTACAAGTCCCAGACCTGTGTCCATTTTACAATCTCCTCTTGGTAATGCTGCTTTTATATCTGCAGCAAGGTCAGTTGAATGGTTGTGGTGGCCATTCAAGTCATTGATAAGCCGGTTCTTGGCTGCCGTTGTTTTGTTGTGTGGGACCTCTTTGGTGATTCGACCATTGTTGAGGTGGAGGACTCTTATATGCCTCATACTTTGGGGTCTATGTTTTCATCAGTGGTGGTGGTGTCTAATGTAGTACTGACGTGGCCCAGGTGTCTACCATACCAGTGGTGGTGGCTTATGTAGCACTGATGTGGTCCAGGTGTCTACCCTACCAGTGATGGTGTCTAATGTAGCACTGACGTGGCCCAGGTGTCTACCCTACCAGTGATAGTGCCTTAGCACTGACATGGCCCAGGTGTCTACCCTACAAGTGGTGGTGACTAATGTAGCACTGACGCGGCCAGGTGTCTACCCTACCAGTGGTGGTGTCTAATGTAGCACTGACGTGGCCCAGGTGTCTACCATACCAGTGATGGTGGCTTATGTAGCACTGATGTGGTCCAGGTGTCTACCCTACCAGTGATGGTGCCTAATGTAGCACTGACATGGCCCAGGTGTCTACCCTACCAGTGGTGGTGACTAATGTAGCACTGACGGGGCCCAGGTGTCTACCCTACTAGAGGTTGTAACAGTCACTATCAAGGTTTCTCTGCTGTAGTTTGATCATGTTCACTTAGCTTTTAAACACTCTCCTGGAGCTCAGTCAGCCCTCAATTTGACTTCGGAACTGGAAACATCTTCCTCGGCTTTAGGATGTAGTGGTTCTATCAGAGGGAGTGCACAGCTGGTCATGCATCTACCAATGGAATGCTGGATCTGGGTTGTCATTTCCTGAATAACCTTGAGGACTCCTCTTTCACAGGGGTTGTGAGAAGCTTTGAGTATATTCTTCTTTGTTGTGGTACCACTTACTAACATATTTCCACCAGCAGGATTGGGTCTGCTGGCTTCTCTGGTGTTGATGGTCAAGGTGGTCTCAGCTTCATCTAGATGGTCCAAGATGGAAAAAGGCTGCATAGCAACTGAAGATTTCAGGACTTGCTTAACAACTAATAAAAATGAAACATTGCTTCTAACAAACACTTTCAGTGTATTTCCGTAGGGACCATCTTTGAGTTCCAAGTGTAGTACTAGCTATGGTGCGATTTGGAAATAATCAACACATGGGTGTTATTTTCTGCCTCTCCCTATTGCACTTATAGGGTTGCACTTACATGTACTTGATATTGCTCGTTGTACTGAAATAATGTTAAGGAACTATTCAAAAATTGTGTGATTTTCTAAACATTTTATTCTACATGAACAAAAATAATTTATCGCAACCAAATAAAACACTGGGTACATCCAAATATATATTTGTTATGACTCTTAAACTAATCTCTGTGAATTTCATATCTTACCAATAATTTCACCCACTCAAACACCTCAGTTTAAAACAGACAAAATATGTTGCACTACTCTTCCCCCAAAACAAGAGGTAAAACTGTGTTTTGTGTCAGATATAATGTGAACTTCTCCATTACTCTTATACTTCCATGAAAATTCACTATGTTGTTAGCTTTTAACAAAATGCCTAATGATTCTGCTCACATTACTTCATAAACATTTCGGAATTCTTTCCAAAGCTACTATCAGTAGCAATAATTTAGTACAGACTTGCGAGTTGTCAGACTTGTGAATTTTCCCTTTCAGGCATCATGAAATAAGTATTCACTGATGAAATTCAACTGAGCTAAAATATTTCAGGTAAACTTCTCATAAGTCAGGAATAATTATATATATTTATCAATAGACACTTAAACATAACTGAAACATAACTATCTCACTGCATATGCAGAAGTTAACTTTTAAGTGACTATCAACAAAAGGTCTATTAAAGATTATGAAGATTATTTGATATTTTCCTTAGAGCTCTCACCAGTCAGCTAAGTCATGCGAGTCATTCTCATAAAACGTCTGACAAACATCACTTAGTAGCTCAGAAAGCAAGTGCCACAGAGCCCTTTTAACTGTGTTTTCAAACTGCTATCTGTCATCTTAAGTTGTGCAAACTATTGACTCATTAGGGATTATATGTACTGGCACCAGCACTCCTAAACTCTAGTAATTGAGCAGCTATCATATATATATTAGAGGTATCTCTTATAGTAAAATCCTGCTCAATAGCTTATAATGGTTGCAAAGCTCTTTTGGCTCAGCTGATGTTATGATTAACAAACTGTCTAACTTCAGATGATTGAGTGGTAATCATACAATGTAGAGTATACATTGTACTTTACAAAAGCACCTGCTAATTTGGAAAGGAAGGATCATCACCTGGTTTGTCATCAGGTGCTCGATCTGATGATAGTCCTTGTTTATTCTTTGATTTAATCCTAGGAAGCTATGTCAAGTAGGAGGTCATCACCAGTGGTTCTATGAACCATCGGAATTGAGTCTTGCCTCTTGATCTGGCACTTCCTGATCTGACTCATCTTGAACAAATAAGTATTCTCAGCTCTCTCCTCCTCATCTTCTTGGTTGAAGAAGAGTAAGACAATAGTTTCATCTTCATTCGACTCTTGACAAGCCACTTCACCAGAGGTTCATTGGTCACATATGCACGCAACTCGAATGTTAAATGACTAACTCATCAGATCACAAGTTCTACTGAAATCATACCTACTCTTCCATTTTGCCAAATTTCTTCATTCACTGTTATATTGTAACACGTCTTCTGTGATATGGCAGCCTTTCCTGGCTGCTGATGTGCAAACTCACGCATGTCAACCAATGCAGACCTTTCAGTTACCTCCTCTGGGATATGAACATCTACCCATGTGTTTGCCGTGCGTGGCGACCTGTGAAGGGAAGGAGAGGATCCTGGTGGTTGAGTGGTGTCTGGGGCACTGCAACATCCACTTTGGCCTTGAATTCCTGTAGATGGGTGGCCTCCTAGGATCAATAGGCTGATCCTGTTGGGATAGGGTCAACTGAGGACCAGTATTGGGTGTTCTCAATTGGCGTTGTGGACATTGTGTCTGATGCTAGTGTATGGGTATAGTGCTCATGAAACTCTGGCGTTGCCGCAGTGTCCTTGTTTGGCATTGTAGTGCATCCCCTCGTAGGACTCCATGGTGGGTTAGGGTCAGTGGGCCCTAAATCTTTCAAAAAAATATAATCATAAAAACTCTGCTCATTGGTAAACGACCATGCCTAGGTGTCTCTGAACAGCAGTCTTCACCCCATTCTGTACCTGTACCTCGTTTTCTGATCTTGCATTCCTTGTCAGATAAACCTTTAGGGCAAAAGTCTCCCTTTCATATTCAGAAGGGATTAGAGGGGCTTGCTGGCTCTCCAAAGTCAATTAAGAAGATACATTCTGAAGACATCTTGGTGGAAGCATCTACACCAAAACATGGTGAACTCCTCTTGAATTCGAAGGCCATAGGGGATATACCCATTGAGGTTACCCCATGCACCTTTGAATTCCTCATGAGGAGTTATTGTTGAGAGGGATTTGAAGAACATCTCCGAGTCGGAGATTCTCGCTGGTTTCTCCAGCCAAGGAGTTTCTGCAGTGTGACGTATCTCCGTTCGTAAAGACGGGATTATGATGCCTATCAATCTTCTCATATTGACGTTTACATCGCCACGTCCACCTGCCGCTGTCAAGGTAGGTTATTTGAACTGTAAAGTATAACCATATATTCCCAGTGTCAGCAGTTTGGTCATTCGAAGGCATCTTGTCGTGGTTCTGTGATGTGTGCTCGTTGTGGTGGCAAGGACTACGACGCCTACGAGTGCGAACTGGACTCTCACTGTGTTAACTGTAGTGGTTCCCACCCGTCTTACTATAGATCTTGACTTAAGTGGGTGGAGGAGAAAGAGGTACAGCATTTAAA
This sequence comes from Limulus polyphemus, assembly GCF_000517525.1. Taxonomy (NCBI): domain Eukaryota; kingdom Metazoa; phylum Arthropoda; class Merostomata; order Xiphosura; family Limulidae; genus Limulus; species Limulus polyphemus. The sequence goes on along the minus strand of NW_013675337.1, from coordinate 3,430 downwards.
GGCTGTCAACAATATTTCTTACCCAGAGGCTCCTTACATGAAACATTCCTGAAACCTGCCAATACAGCCACCTTTAGGCAGTTTTCTTTATACTGGAATGACCGGCTGTGTGATGGACGAGTGCATGGAGGGGTGGCGCTGCTGGTCGGCCAGCACGTGCCCATCTTGTCTGTGTCATTTGATACACCCTTGGAGGCCGTAGCTGTCTATGTTTTCTTGTCTTGTACCATCACTGTTTGTTCTCTCTACCTGTCTCCTGGAGAGACTTATGATCAATAAAACCTTAATGCTCTCGTTGACCAGTTACCATCTCCCTTTTTAATCCCGGGAGACTTTAATGGACAGAACTCCCTCTGGGTTGGTGCTGATATTGATGGGAGGGATCGTTTCGTAGAGCATATGCTCTCGGATCACCACCTTTCTCTCTTCAATACTGGTTCTTATACATATTTTCATGCACCTAGTCAGTCTTTTACTGCTATTGATCTATCGATCTGCTCTCCATTCACTTTTCTTGGAGGGTTGACAGTGATCCACTGGGCAGTGATCATTTTCATATCTTTTGAGGGAGGTTAGCTGTGGTCGATGCCAACCCACGTGCCATGGTGGAAGATGGACCAGTCTGACTGGCTCTCTTTCACTGCTCTCTCGGAATTTGATCCTACTGCCATCTGTCTGCCATCAATAGACAACTGTGTGGTGGCAGTGACTGTATCATCCAGGCAGCTGCTCTCTATTCCTAAGACGTCGATCCGTTTTCCATGGTATCCTCGTCCATGGTGGAGTCCTGTCTGCCAGGAGGCACTAAAGGGTCAAAAACAGGCCTGGGATACCTTGCACAACTATTATCTCTTCTACCACCAGTTCCAAAGTCGTATGGGACAAGATTCGGAGGGTCAATGGGCAGTATGCCTCCCATCGACTTACCATCTTGCTCTCCAATAATCAGGAAGTTGCTTATGTACAGAGCATCGCCGATACTCTAGGTGAGTGCTTTTTTCGTGCATCTAGCAGTTCTGTTTCTTCTTCCTGCCTTCTTGGCCATCAAATCTCAGGCATAGCGATCACCTCTTTCCTTTCTGGCCGATTGTCTCTACGAATATAATCGCCCCTTTACACTGGTGGAACTCAAACTTTCTCTTCTTCTGTCTGGCAGTACATTAGTCTGACTTAATGATGTTCACTATGAGATGCTGTGGCATCTCTCTCCTGCCTCTCTTGCCATTCTTCTGGTTGTTTTTAACCAGATCTGGCAGGAGAATGTTTTTCCTGGTGCTTGGTGCCAGGCTATTGTCCCTTTCTCTAAACCCGGGAAGGATCCTAAGATTCCTTCTAATTATCATCCAATTGCTTTGACTAGCTGTCTCTGTAAGATCTTGGAAAGGATGGTTATTGCTCGTCTTGTTTGGTTCCTCGAATCAAACAACCTCCTCTCGCCCACCTAGTGTGGATTCCGTCGACAGCGATCTACCGTGGACCACCTGATTCGACTTGAAACGTTGATCTGGGAAGCCTTGATCAAGAAGGAACATCTTATTTCAGTATTCTTCGACCTTGAGAAGAATTACGACACTATGTGGAGGTACAGCATTTTGTGGGACCTCCATTCGTATGGATTGCGTGTCCATTTACACATTTTTATT
>NW_013675337.1:0-1013 GCF_000517525.1 Limulus polyphemus | reverse complement strand
CTACACATCGCTCCCGAGCTCCGTCTCGGGGATGTTGTTCTTCCCTTGGTCCCTGAGACAAAGTTCTTGGGGCTTATCTTTGACTGTAACCTTACATTCATTCCACACATGAATAAGCTACTTTTCAAGTGTACAAAGGCACTGAACATCCTCCGTGTCCTCTCTTCCTCCTCTTGTAGAGCGGATCGATGATCTATGGTCAAGATCTATCAAACCCTGATTCGATCCAAACTGAACTATGGGTCTTTGGTTCTACCAGGCCTTGGCCTTGAAGATGCTGGACCCCATTCACCATCTGGGGGTTTGGCTATACTCGTGGGTTTTCTGCATTTCTCAAGTCCAGAGATTTTACACTGAGTCCCACGAACCTCATCTTCACCTTCGTCATTTGCAACTTTCTCTACAATATGCTACCAAGCTTCGATCCTTACCACAGCATCCCACCTGGGATTGTGTCTTTCTTCTTCGGTGGGCCATGCTCTTTCAGAACATATGGTCTGCAATTCCTCCCTTTGACTTTCGTATCAGGACACAACTGGCTGAATTGGGTCTGGCATTGGATGACGTTGCTGTCCCCAGTGATCAGCCTATTCCACCATGCCTTTTTACCGTCCACAACTGTGACCTTTCCTTGAGACATCCGAGGAAGGCGGACACTTCTGATTGGAAGTACTGTCTTCTCTTTGCTGAACATCTTTCGAACCATTCCTCTCTTCCTATTTACAAGTGACTCTGTAGGTTCTGCCATGGTTTGCTGTGGCTCGGTAGTTGCTTGCAGGATCCCCTCTACAGTTTCTGTGTTCACTGCCGAGTTTTATGCTATTTCTCTTGCCCTGGATCATGTAGAAGCTATGCAGTACAGTAATTGTACTATTTACACTGATTCTCTTAGCTCTCTACTGGCCCTGGAATCGCTTAACGTTAGTCCTCACCCTGTTCTCGTCGATATTCAACAACGACTAGTCCATTTTTCTCTATCTTCTGTTTCCATCCAGTTTTTTTTTATACCTGGA
>NW_013675336.1:11853-22892 GCF_000517525.1 Limulus polyphemus | reverse complement strand
AAGTGAGCAGGATCTTCTGAACAGTGACACTTCGTCATTACGTTCTTCAGCATTAGTGTATGTTAGGGTTGTTACGTTCTTCAGCATTAGTGTATGTTAGGGTTGTTACGTTCTTCAGCATTAGTCCATGGTAGAGTTATCGCATAATTCAGTGTTAGTTTATCAGAGGGTTATATCTTCAGTGTTATATTTATGTTAGGGGAGCAGTAGAGTATGGTAGGACTATTAGCTATCTTGATAGGTTGGAGTTTATGTACATGATAAAACCGTTAAAACATAAGTCGTCGTTCAAAGTTGTTTATATTTACACTCTTACAGAAGAGTTTCTTATTCCCTCTTCGAGGTGGATCTTAAGTAGCCTAAAGTCTGAAGAATACCCACGTATAACATCGCTTACTATTTGATGAAGTGTCACTGTTCAAAAGATCCTGCTCACTGGGTGAAGAGTCACGGGTCAGATGTTTTACTGATATGACGAAGTGTCACTGTTCAGAAGATCCTGCTCACTTGGTGAAGAGTCACGGGTCAGATGTTTTACTGATATGACTAATCCTACTATACACTAATGATGAAGAACGTAATAATCCTACTATACACTAATGCTGAAGAATGTAATAATCCTACTATACACTAATGCTGAAGAATGTAATAATCCTACTATACAGTAATGATGAAGAATGTAATAATCCTACTATACACTAATGCTGAAGAATGTAATAATCCTACTATACACTAATGCTGAAGAATGTAATAATCCTACTATACACTAATGCTGAAGAATGTAATAATCTTGCTATACACTAATGCTGAAGAATGTAATAATCCTACTATACACTAACGCTGAAGAACATAACAACCCTACCATATCAATGCCGAAGAACGTAATAACCCCTAACATACAGGTATAACCTTTTTTTGTTGTTTGCATGGAGTCTTCCTGCTATTCGATATCTCTCTCTAAGCCTAATATGAAAACCTTTGTTCTTTGGTTATTGACAGGTTTCAACTGTACTCAATTTGTATAGAAAGATTGTTAAAGCCGTTGCAAGGTCAACTGGTAATAAACACGTGAATGAATGCACAATTCGACAAGCTCGAGACAGAACTTATCTTGAATAGGCGGTTACTAGAAATATTATAAACATTTTTCATACATAATATATAACACAGCAAGCCTGAAGGTTAACGGGAGCGGCGAGGGGTAACTACGTCAACAGAATCAGATATTCTAAGGAAAGTAATTACTACACACACGCCGTCCGAACATTGTACTAACTTGTGTGAGCACAGTTTCCGACCGTCTTATAGATGTGTGTTTGTGTAATACGTTCGTAACTAATTAGAACCTAAAGAAATACGGCGTGTCAAGCGACTGAGAAAGTGAACAGTTTTCCTGCTGGCTGAGTTACGACGTTAATGAATCGTTCCGATCAAACTACTATATATATGGATTCAAAGTTTTAGCATGTTTCGTAAAAAGAAAAAAAAATCACAGTTATAAATTTCAGTAGAATATGAGCCACGATTAATTTGCTGGGAAACATGGAACATCCAGCCTTCTGGCTCAGCGGTAAGTGTGAAGGCTTATTACGCTAAAAAAATCGAGTTTCGAGACCCGCGATGGGCACAGAACAGATAACCTATTTCAAATCTTTCTGTTTAACAACAAACAAAGAAAAAAATACGAAATATGTCATTTTTAAACTGAATGCATTTATGAAACATCGTGTCTTTCTTACTCAAAATAGCAAAGCACTTCAATTTGAATTATTGTAATATTTTTCTCTGGGCAGCACTCATGAGATGAACATTTCGTTAGAGCTAAGTTATCCATTCCTTTTATTTTAGCTGTTGAAAGTCTTTCTCGCAATCAAAATATACAGTTTTGGAAATAAAACTACAAACTACTAACAGAATGTATAACAGTTACTGTAGCGTCTTTCCTTTGAAATAAAATCCAATGAAAACGTGTAATCTGATATCCCACACGGTGCTAAATAAATTAAAAAGTCAGGCCACCTATGAGAAAAGAAGACCCAAAGAGTACTCAGTCAATAGATATCTAGAGACCGTTTTTTTTTTAGGTTACACTACGCAGAGTAATTACACAGAGTGGTATTATTTGGGAATGTTATAAGTTTAGAGAATGATCTTCGTTCGAACACTTCTGAGGCTGCGTTATAAATTCATGACACACATCAGAATAATGACCTCAAAGTAATATTGTAAGTCTATAAGGAAACAAATACTGTTTATATTTTATAACTGTTACAAAAATTTATATCCTGACCTCTCCCCCGATGTCTCAGCAGTAAGTCTGAGGGGGCTATAAAGCTAAAAATTGAGTTTCAATACTCGCGGTAAACAGAGTACAGGTGGTCCATTGTGTAGCGTTGCGCTTAACAAAAAACATCGAAAACACGTATAATTAAAATCAAACAGAGTCTGAGTTCAACAGAACAAATAAAATGCACATTATTCAATAAATAACTTTATTTTCATTAACGTGTAACACTAGTTTATAACAGTTCTGTTGATTAATTATTTTAAACTTTTCTAAATTATATAATCGTCGATAACACTAGTTTATAACAGTTCTGTAGATTAATTGTTTTAAACTTTTCTAAATTATATAATCGTCGATAACACTAGTTTATAACAGTTCTGTAGATTAATTGTTTTAAACTTTTCTGAATTATATAATCGTCGATACTAAGAAATATGAGTGTTTTCAATCAAAAAGGAAAATTGTGTTCTTTAAAAAAATAAATAAACATATGTTTGTGATTAATTTCGTCATGGTGATTGTAGAATGTTGTTTTATAGTTTGAAATGTTTGCTGTTCACGATTATCGACTGTAAAGGTAAAACTTCTTTTGGTTGAAAGTAAATTATGTAAAATAACCGTGGTTGAAAGTAAATTATGTACATTATTCATGGTTGAAAGTAAATTATGTAAAATAACCGTGGTTGAAAGTAAATTATGTAAAATAACCGTGGTTGAAAGTAAATTATGTAAAATAACCGTGGTTGAAAGTAAATTATGGACATTATTCATGGTTGAAAGTAAATTATGTAAAATAACCGTGGTTGAAAGTAAATTATGTAAAATAACCGTGGTTGAAAGTAAATTATGTACATTATTCATGGTTGAAAGTAAATTATGTAAAATAACCGTGGTTGAAAGTAAATTATGTAAATTATTCATGGCTGAAAGTAAATTACTGCAGTATTATTGTTATATATACATATTTTTATAACAATACTGTGGTAATTCACAAAGTAAGAATTTCTCAAGATATCTTGAGAACAATGGTAACCAACTAACAAGATAATTTTTTGTTCAGGAAAATACCAAAGGTGGAATTGAGCTTAACACTTTATATACATTACAATGAACATTCTTGGCTGGCACGAAATTTCTCTTCACGCTAACAGTACTATTTTTTAAAACCTAAAAGTTGCTAGCATTGCGTGCAGAGGGCGTGGCGCTGTGTGAGATTATTTAGTTTTGTTAGTAAAATTACTACGCATCGATATAAGTTTTTAAAACAACGTGTAAAATTCCGATTACTTACAAATATTGAGTTTCGAATGCTTTAGTAGCGTGTGGAAGAGTAGTCTTTGATGAATAGCCAGACTTTATTATTAACTCGAAATATTTAAGATTTATCTATAATCAGTGTGTCACATTATTTTTACCACGAAACACTAGACTTTCTACGTTAGGGTCCAGGTTTCGCAACGACCTACTTCTGATTAGCCAGAGCTGGCCACAATAGCTAGAATGGCAAAAAAAATCATCATTCTGAGATTCTTTAACAGCGGTTTCTTCTACAATAGCCTGTCATCTTTCTACAGTTGTTTGTAGTTTATTTAAAGTTATAATGCTTTGTTTAAACAGTTACAATGGTTTTTATTATCTTTGAGCTTTATGGTATACAGGTACTTAATGTTATAACCAGATCAGTTCACACAATATACAGGTACTTAGTGTTATAACCAGACCAGTTCACACAATATACAGGTACTTAATGTTATAACCAGATCCGTTAACACACGTACTTAGTGTTATAACCAGACCAGTTCACACAACACACACTTACTTTAGTGTTATAACCAGATCCGTTAACACACGTACTTAGTGTTATAACCAGACCAGTTCACACAATTAACACATGTACTTAATGTTATAACCAGATCCATTAACACACGTACTTAATGTTATAATCAGATCCGTTAACACAAGTACTTAGTGTTATAATCAGACCAGTTCACACATCATACAGGTGCTTAATATTATAACCAAATCCGTTAACACACGTACTTAGTGTTATAACCATACCAGTTCACACAACACACACTTACTTAGTGTTATAACCAGGTCCGTTAACACACGTACTTAGTGTTATAAGCAGACCAGTTCACACAACATACAGGTACTTAATGTTATAACCAGATCCGTTAACACACTTACTTACACGTACTTGGTGTTATAACCAGATCCGTTAACACACGTACTTAGTGTTATAAACAGATCCAATGTTGTGTGAACTGGTCTTGCTAGAACACTAATTACGTAATCTTATATATAACGTTATACATGTTAAGATATTGCAGGCTATCGGTGTTTATACATGTGATGTCCTATGTCTAGACATTTCATATTCTATTCTATATTTTTATGTTTATGCATTTCGTATTTCACAATATACTTGGTGTCCTAGGTTTATACCTTTCAGGTTTCTGAATTTCCTGCTAAGGTGGAGCCACTTTGTCTACCGGGACAAGTACAGTATAAAAGCAATGTATACAGAAATCAAACTTCTGTCTGACATCGCCATGCGTGACTTTTAGCTTTAAGTATGCAGCAGTGTTGTGGAGAATTTTCTATAGGTAGTTGTAAGAAAGGATGTAATAGCTTGGAAAAGAATGTACTACACGTGAATCTGTCCTCACTCAACACCAACAGAGTGTAGAACGTTTGCTCTAGATTTGTTTTATTTTACCTACTAAAAAGTATATTGCCGCCATATTGAAGGAAAACACGAGTTCCAATTGCTTCGTCCCAACATTCCCAAAGGATCATTCTTACCCTAACTCAGCCGAACAGCAAAAGCGACGTTGATTGGTCGTAACGATTTTTTAGTGAGATTCAAAAGAACGTTTTTATAATTTATCAAACTTTGTTGCTCTTCTAGAAATATAATACAGGATCACTGTCTGTCGTCCTTTCACAAACGGGATATAATACAGGATCACACACTGTCTGTCGTCCTTTTACAAACGGGATATAATACAGGATCACACACTGTATGTCGTCTTTTTACAAACGGGATATAATACAGGATCACACACTGTATGTCGTCCTTTTACAAACGGGATATAATACAGGATCACACACTTTCTGTCGTCCTCGTGTCCCCCACTGTCTCTTTATAGATATTACCCTCATTATATATATTTAATTATTCTATTCGTCTTAATAAATTATTTATAGCTTTTATAAAAGTTTCTCTTACTCTCACTTTCGAAGGAAGAACGATTTGGTTTGGTTGGTTTTGAATTTCGTGCAAAGCTACACGAGGGCTATCTGCTCCAGCCGTCCCTAATTTGGCAGTTAAAGACTAGAGGGAAGGCAACTAGTCATCACCATCCACCGTCAACTCTTGGGCTACTCTTTTACCAACGAATAATGAGAGTGACCGTCACATTATAACGCTCCCACGGCTGAAAGGGCGGGTATATTTGGTGGGACGGGGATTCGAACCCTCAACCCTCAGATTGCGAGTCAAGCGCCCCCTAACCAAGGAGAAAGAAGAGGCACAAAATGAGATTAAGGATATTGTAAGGGTGACATTAGGATAACGGTTATCTTTGTAAAAGGTGACAACTGGATAACAGTTGTCTTTGTAAAACAACAGGATAACAGTTATCTTTGTAAAACAACGGAATAACAGTTATCTTTGTAAAACAACAGGATAACGGTTATCTTTGTAAAACAACAGGATAACAGTTATCTTTGTAAAACAACAGGATAACAGTTGTCTTTGTAAAAGGTGACAACAGGATAACAGTTATCTTTGTAAAGGTGACAACAGGATAACGGTTATCTTTGTAAAACAACAGGATAACAGTTATCTTTGTAAAACAACGGGATAACAGTTATATTTGTAAAGGTGACAACAGGATAACGGTTATCTTTGTAAAGGTGACAACAGGATAAGGGTTATCTTTGTAAAGGTGACAACAGGATAACAGTTATCTTTGTAAAACAACTGGATAACAGTTATCTTGAATAAAAACACTTGCCAGTCTAAGTGATTCCCCACATCATTTAGTTTTGTGTGTGTATGATAAGCCAGATTACTATTTTATCTGTATGTATTTTTTTTTATTCACCAGTGTTATCGGTGTTGTTCGTTTTGTTTATCTTTATTCATCTTACAAATCTTTCAATTTGGAAATTGATAAATTAATCGCCATTGTTTTCTATAAGTCCCATAGATTCAAAGAATACATTTAGTGTGTTGTGCTATGTGACACTTGCTGTAGACGAAAACTGTGATTAGTGATATTGAAAGATTCTGTTATCTCGATTAGTTTCACATTGTCTCGTTTTTACTGTTGTCTTTTTTTTTGGGGGGGGGGGGACGAGAGCTGTAACTCTTTGTTATCGCTAGTGTCCTCCAAAGTGTATTGTTTCTCGAACTAAAAAAAGCCACAGATGTACTATTAAACAATTAATATAATGTATTTCATTATGTGTTTAAAACGTACACATTTTAAAAGGTTATTATTTACATAATATACAGCGAAGGTCACTGTTTTTTCAATTATTCGTGTTGGCAGGACAGTAAGTGTGCAAAGTATTATCAAAGTCAAAACTGTTAGTACTGTAGTACAGTTAAAAACAACACAGTAAATTAACAAGAAATGTGTTTTTTAAACTTGTATTTATGTTAATGATTTTTGTATGGTTCTTTTCCTTGCTACTTTATTTAAAATAAGTTGAGTAGCTTGTAATGTATACGTATTCAAGTTAGTATTATTAATGTAAGTAGTCTCAAATAATTCGTGATGTGTGTATTTTCTTTATCTAAAATGTAAAGTAGGTATTGAATACGAGATCTTAACCCTAATGGTGACGTCACACGTCTCACAAATTTTGGAAGGGCTCCAGCATTATATCATTTAACAGTGAACACCAGAGACGACCCCACGAGAATGAAATAAATAAGTGTTATAGTTTTGACAATTTAAAACTGGAAACCTTTTATAAAACGAAGAGTCTGAAATTCAGAGACGACCCCACGAGAATGAAACAAACAACAGAAAAACAAACTTGAATTAAAACGTTGCTTCGAACTAATTACTTGATAATGGAAAAGTAATAGTGACAGTAGCAGTTTAACATTGGGTTTTTCTAGCGCCATCATATATTTTCCAGAACTACGCAATATTACAAATATTTGACAAAAATATTAAGAGACGAATTTTGCAAACTTAGGATTTATGTTAAAATATTTGAATAATCTTAGTTTTTCCCTCGAGATATGATTTACTCGGAATATCATAAAAATATGGCATCTTACAAATCTCAGAGTGGGTAAAAAGCGATAAATACATTTCTTGACAGCTCTGAAGAAAACTCGTCCAGTAGTATAGTGGAAGTATGTAGACCTGTTAGGAAGATATGAAGATGAAGATAAGTATTGCTCTTCATTTGACACATTACTTACGCGGAATAACATTGATGTTTGAAGGAGATTCGGTCGGCTGTCAATATTGGCGTTGTTATGGTGATGTTCTCTAGGAAATATTACTTTCGTCACGGTACATCTTATTCCATCATTTGTCGCTTATGACATTCACATCCTATCCACAAGCGTGTGACATATGAACTTTAGTCACGTGATCGTTAATCCAGCAGGGTCGATTAATTATACTGTAGCCACGAATTATCTCGCCAGGAAAACTTGGAGTATATTTCTAGTCGCGTGATTTCTAAGCGCTACATATGTATAGTTTATGTTCAAACTCTTCCTAAAAAACTGTATAGTTTATGTTCAAACTCTTCACAGAAAACTGTATAGTTTATGTTCAAACTCTTCATAGAAAACTGTATAGTTTATGTTCCAACTCTTCATAGAAAACTGTATAGTTTATGTTCCAACTCTTCACAGAAAACTGTATAGTTTATGTTCAAACTCTTCATTTTCAATTTTCATGACTCTTAGAGCTGAAGCAATTTACGCAAAGCTGTTTCATGCTAAAGCAATTAGAGTACACCAGGGAGCGCTACTGTTTATGTTTAATGACGTTATCGTATTGATATTCTTTTCTGGGTAGCTTTTTATGGAAATGAAAAATATTATCGTACGTTTGGTAATTTTATCATATATTTTTAGAAAACAAAGTTAAAGTGATTACCGGTGAGTCTTTGACTACACGCGCTTGTCTCCTCTGTGCTGTCAACATTAAATAAACACTTGATGTTGCATTAGCTTAAATAATATATATATATATTCCCTTTACACGTTGAAATACAAGGGTTGATTTCACAACACGATTTCATGGGTTTTCACTGAATGTCAAATCTTGTGAATTCTCCGTAAGCAGACCCTGAATTACTGAATTACTGGGACAGCCAGTGCCCCTAGAGAATATCGCGGCTCTCCAAATCTGTAGCTGTTTCTCTCCCCCCCCCCCCTCAAAGGCTCTTACTCAATGATAGGTTTCCAACCCCTGGACTAGCGTATGTACATTAACCCGAATTACGTGGTTTTACTTCGTTAAATTTATAAATATATATATAGTTTATTCTAGTACATAAAGAAATCTGATGTTTTCTTCCCAGTACCTAGGTTTCCATGTAAACTACAGTTGTTGTTTTTTTTGTGACAGAGCTAACTGTACAGAAAGAAAAGCTAAAACTTGCACAGTTGAAAAGTCACGTAAAAAAAGGACCGATTTTCTCCCATAAAGATGTGGGTAAATCTTTTATAGATGACTTAGGCAGAGTAGTCATGATGAACAACCAAAGCCTAGTTCAGAGTGACTTGTAGGGAAAGTTTTCGAAACTAATCTACAAAAGTAGCTTATTTTTGGTTGCTCAAGTCTAAGTAATATCTCTGTGTGTTTTTTATTTCCGATGAGAGTTATTTCTATAATTATACTATCGAATTTCTTTATTCTGCACATACAGAAAGAGTCTCAGATTTAGTCACGTACAAGCAGAAGAAGACAGACGAACGTGACAGTATTCAGTATATGATATTCTTATGTAGAAACTGGACATTATTTCAATGTCACGATCGTGAGCATACAACGTGACGATACGATCTTTGCACAGTTTACACTTACTTAAATCTATACTTAATCTAATTTTACACATTCAATTTGACAAACACTTCTCTATATGCTTTTTAATCTACTTTTACACAAAATGTAATCGGGTAAGTAATTCAACTCTGTGCCAAAACTGATTTATATTCACAGAACATAAAGTTCGCTAGCTTAGCCCTAAGCATTAAAAGGCCTATTTTTACACAATATAACCTTAGCTAGCTTAACTCTAACTACTAAATGGTCTACTTTTACACAATATAAACTTTGTTGGCTTAGCTGTAAGCGTTAAGTGGTCTATTGTTACACAATACAAATTTGTTAACTTAACCCTAAGTACTAAGTGGCCTACTTATACACGATATAAGCTTTTTTAACTTAGCCCTAAACAGTAAGTGATCTATTTGTACACGATATAAACTTTGTTAACTTAGCTGTAAGCGTTAAGTGGTCTATGATTACACAATATAAACTATGTTAACTTACCCCTAAGTACTAAATGGCCTACTTATACACGATGTAAGTTTTTAACTTAGTCCTAAGTACTAAGTGGCCTACTTTTACACCATATAAACTTTATAACTTAGGCCTAAGTACTAAGTGGCCTACTTTTACACCATATAAACTTTATAACTTAGGCCTAAGTACTAAGTGGCCTACTTTTACACCATATAAACTTTATAACTTAGGCCTAAGTACTAAGTGGCCTACTTTAACAAGATATACGCTTTTTAACTTAGGCCTAAGTACTAAGTGGTCTACTTTTACACCATATAAACTTTATAACTTAGGCCTAAGTACTAAGTGGCCTACTTTTACACCATATAAACTTTATAACTTAGGCCTAAGTACTAAGTGGCCTACTTTTACACCATATAAACTTTATAACTTAGGGCTAAGTACTAAGTGGCTTACTTAAACACGATATAAGCTTTTTAACTTAGGCCTAAGTACTAAGTGACCTACTTTTACACGATATAAGCCCTATGCACTAAATACTCATTTATTTGTATTCTCCAAGCACCTCTTTTACTTGCTCACTTGGTCTGACATTAACATTCCATCCAAGAAAACCATGAAAATGCTACATTTTACAGCTTGTGTATAGCCTCTGAACACCAGGAAAACATGACAGGAAAATATTTGTATTTCCTGTTTCTTTGGAAAAGAACCGAGAAAAAGTTAAGAGAAAATGAAAAAAAAATAAACGTTTATAAACGTCTTAAGAACTAGAGTTATTGAGATGTTATTCTTCTGCTGACGTAACAACACGTGAAGTTGCCAAATGTTACGTTAGTTAGTAGCTCGAGCCCAGAAGACGCAACATACGAGATTATCACGTATCTAACGTAAATGTACCTAAATTAGTCCAAAGCACAAATATTCTACTTTCAGGCATTACCTGTTATACTAATACTTAGTTTTCGTCTGTCCTGAAAATGCGCAGGTGCGTGCACTTCATTTTAAGGAATGTAAACAAAAGGCGGATGTAAATATACTTTAGGAGACATTTTGTACAACAACATATTAAAAGTTTATCAAAGTTTTTAGAAAGAACTAACGTTAATTCTTAAAATAACATGGTAAGTTTATTTATTGATAGTATTGTTACGTATCTGCTCGTTTCTTAATTTCCGGTATAAATGCTTTCCGGGGAACCTCAGCGATACAAGTCCTTTCTTAATTAAAAC
>NW_013675336.1:9921-10853 GCF_000517525.1 Limulus polyphemus | reverse complement strand
CAAACAAACGCTATAATTCACAACGAACGAACGATTCACGCGCTTGACTCAATTGTCCGTCTCTATCTATGTATGCAATTCAATTACATTGTTGCCGTCACTTCTTGGCTGTCTTATATACAAGAATACCGTACTTCTAGTAAACACTCGAGGCTTCACGAAGAGACATTAATTTTCTAGAAGCTCATGACGTGTTACTAGCGTCACATGACTTCCGCTGTCGTAACACTACTTTCAAAATATAACTACGGGGAAGGCGTTCTACGTTGTTTCATAATTTTCTTGCAAAGCTACAGAAGAAGGACCATCTGTCTTAGCTCTTTCTAATTTTGGATTAATAGAGTATAACAAAGGCCGCTCGTCAAAAGTACTCGCCGCCAATTCTTGGACTACTCTAATAGATTAGTGGGATATGCCTGTAATTCTTGTAACGCATTCACGGCCCCTAAAGAAATCTGTTGAAACAGTGACTGTCAGTTGGTCGTGTCAGCACAACTGTCAATGATGTTTTATGCCTATTGACATGTTGGCTGCAACGTGACCCATCGGAGGGTCACATGGCACTATTAGTAATGTGTCACGTGACCCTCCAGTGGTTCACAGACCATAATATTGCATATTTAAAGTTTCTTTGTGGCATTTGACTCGAGGATATTGTGACTGGTTCTTGGCACTTCAGGAATTTGGCACCAGAATGTGGATTAATATACTATAAGGTGTTAAACCCTAGAATTAATACACTATAAGGTGTTAAACCATAGAATTAATACACTATATGGTGTTAAACTATAGAATTAATCCACTATATGGTGTTAAACCAAAACAAATAATACACTATACGATGTTAAACCATAGAATTAATACGCTATATGGTGTTAAACCATAGAATTAATACACTATAAGGTGCTAAACCATAGAATTAATACACTATA
>NW_013675336.1:5076-9024 GCF_000517525.1 Limulus polyphemus | reverse complement strand
GAATTCGACCCGTTATTATGAGGTATTTTGTGGACCCCACCGGTATGAGTTCGACCCGTTATTATGAGGTATTTTGTGGACCCCACCGGTATGAATTCGACCCGTTATTATGAGGTATTTTGTGGACCCCACCGGTATGAGTTCGACCCGTATCTTCTTGAACTACTCTAACTGAAACGTAAATCATAGATCATCTCATGAACAGCTAGTTAGTAAGGAGTTTCGGTGGTAACTAATAGCAGGAAGATGATAAGACTATCTGAAATGGAAGTTTTATAGTGTCTTTTCGTAGTGTAAGCCCTCTGAAAGCTTATAACGCTAAAAATCGGGTTCGATACCCGTGGAGGCACAGTACAGATAGACCACTGTGTAACTTTTTGCTTAGCCCCCCCCCCCAAGTGGCACAGCGGTATGTCTGCAGACTTACAACGCTATAATCCGGGTTTCGATGCCCTTGGTGGGCAAGGCACAGATAGCCCATCGTGTAGCTTTGTGCTTTATTACAAACAAACTTTTTGCTTAAAAAAAGGGGGTCGCTAGACACTGGCATACGGGGCCCGAGCCACGATTCCGTTTGACAATGTCTGGAATCCCCGGTCGATGTCTTGAAAAATCAGACCAAAAAAACAATAATCGATATCATACTGAAACGCAGAAAATTCCCGCGAGTTCTGGGCCCGAGCCCCGAATCTTTTAAGCATCTAGCAGCGTCCAAACCGTTTTGTTTTCTTCATCGAAGAACAAAAGTCCACTTCTTCCATTAACAGTTTTCTTGATATATTTTTTGTTCCTTTTTTTTGCTCATTTTGGTAAAAATATACCCCAGTCTTGGATTTCTTTCTTTTTATACATATATTCGTATTTCAGTTAACATTTAAGTTATAAACGTTCTGCGCTATGTATCTAATAAATCCCATTTCCTATCTAATACATTAATTATTTGTTCTCTCGAACAAGCAATTATTTTCTTTTTTTGATGTTAACAACAGATAATGACGTAAAAACTAAATATGATACTCATATAACGTAGTCATTCTCTGACGTTAGTTTTATAAATAGAAAAATAAATTGCTCTCAATCAAGTTAGGGATAAAAAGTTCTGGATGGTTAATTACAGCGAATGCCCAGTCTGAACATGTATAAGCCCCCCTCCCCCGAAATGATCTTAAATCAACTTGGTACTCTAAAAGTCAATTATATACGAGGGACCAAATTTTGAGTTTTTCAGAAAATAATATAATTGAACTTAAGTAATCTGATTAATTACTGGAAGTCTGGGTAGAAATAACTATTACAAGATAATTAAAAATTGTTTATTTTAAAAAGGGGAATAGGGATCGTCAAAAAAGTAACAGAAACAAATTGGATCAAAATGCAAAGATTATATTTTTCAAGCCTACAACTAGGGACTCTAAAAAAAAAGTAATCAAACTATGCATACAGTACTTATCAGTTTTAGTGGAGTCAAAATAGGGATTTGTAGACATTATTTCCAGTCTAGTTTGTTTACTTTTTAGAATTCCTAGTTATAGGCTTAAAAATATAATCTTTGCATTTTTCTGTTACTTTTTTGACGATCCCTATTCCTCTTTTTAAATTAATAGTTTTTATTATCTTGTTTTTTAAGTTTTTATGTCCATTTATGGAGATTAATTTTTAAGTTACATACTTACATATGCATTCAGTTGAATGTTACACGTTTTTCAACAGTTTACTGCTGCATTGGCTTTTTCCCACCCAACCATTATTTACTGAGCCAGATGGCTTTGTGCCTGAGGTTTCTTGTAAACACGCATTTAACAAGCGGCCAGTACAAAGGAAGCCGCTCACAACAACATTGCATATATTGTGTATTTATAGCCACATGAAACAACTTTCAATGAAAAATAATCAACTTTTTAAATAGGTCATGGACATTCGGAGCGTTTAGGTTTTGGTAAAAAATGCCCAATACTAAAATAAACACTCACAATTTCAGCAATGTACGAAAATCAGTAGAATTTATCACCATTCACAAGAGTAGAGAAATCTACTATGATAATCGTCTACTGTTAGAAAACTGACTGAAATAGTCGCAGAAAAACACGTAGAGACAAAGTACAACAGTGTACTGAGGAAACAATGAAGAACAACGAACTCGAAAAATGATGAATCCTCAAAGTGACAGTTTCCAGTTAATGTGCTATAACCTGCACAAATTATTTACCAGTTAATGTGCTATAACCTGCACAAATTATTTACCAGTTAATGTGCTATAACCTGCACAAATTATTTACCAGTTAATGTGCTATAACCTGCACAAATTATTACCAATTAATGCACATTAGTAAAACCCAAGATTTTTTCAATGGCAGAAATTGAAGAACTTAGAAAAATTATTCTTTGCGAAAAAACGAAGACGTTTGAATTGATTTTAATATTACCCTATGACGTAACCAATACCGCATTCATTACTATTGTCCGATTTCAATAAAATATTCGTAACCGTTTTTCTCTATAATCATTAATAATAAGGCTGGAGAGGCACTCGACTCGCAGTCTGAAGGTCGCGGGTTCGAATCCCTGTCATACCAAACATGCTCGCCCTTTCAGCCGTGGGGGCGTTATAATGTGAAGGTCATTCCCACTATTCGTTGGTAAAAGAGTAGCCCAAGAGTTGGCGGTGGGTGGTGATGACTAGCTGCCTTCCTTCTAGTCTTACACTGCTAAATTAGGGACGGTTAGCACAGATAGCCCTCATGTAGCTTTGCGCGAAATTCAAAAACCAAAAAACAAATAAGGCTGGAGACACTGTTATAAATATACAAGTTGTTTTACTCTAACAAACGAAACGTTTCTGACTCGTATAACGGTGGTTATATGGGTTCTATATTTATGCAATACCTGAATGGCTTCGAAGAACTTAGAGAGTGGAAATCTCGATTTTCAAGAATGAACTTAAAAATAGCCCTACAACCTTCGCAGGAGTTTGTTTAGCAGCTTTGCATAGATTTTGGCGCAGTATACGTAACCGTTTTTGCTGTAGGCTTCGATGCTTGAATGGTTTAGAAGAGAAACTTGGCAAGTAGCGATGAAAAAAACTGATAAAATCTCATCTTCTCTTTCAAGAATCAACATAAAAAATAGTCCTATAACCTGCGCAGGAGTTTTGTTAGTAGGTTTGCCAGGGTTTGAATAAAACATACATAGCCTATTTTTTCTGTAGGCTTGTGAGACAAGAATAATATGAATAATAATAATAACATAAAGAACAAATGGATGAATTTTGATTTTTCGTTTAACAATCGGAAAATCAACTTTTTTGCTATTATCAATATCTTATCAGCCTTAGCCATTGAGATAGAAGGTCTTGGGTGTTGTTTCAAGAACAAGTCTGCTTTTTAAGACGGTTTTTGCCCGTATGTTCTATTAGAAGTTTCGTGAAATTCCTGGGCGATCCCTATTATGAACCACTATCGTAGTTCATGATAACAATTCATGACACATTCTGCTTTAATTTCAAGCTGATCATGTCAGCAAAATGTATATAAATACACTAATTTTCTTGATATTTTCTTACTACAAACACACTCAATGACGTGATTGATTATTTCAATATCAGAACTGACAAGTGAAACACAAATAAGTAAACGTGGCATAAGAAAAAACATTGTTATCTCGAAATGATTTGCTCGAAACAAAAACAGGCTGATATTTAGCTTAAAAATAACCAGCCAACGTATTATAAATAAATTATCTTTTTTAGTTTGTTATTAAGCGCATAGCTACACAACGAATTATCTATGCTGTGCCTACCTCTGAGATCGAGCCCCAAATTTTAGTGCTTATCGTTGAGTCATGTAACTGATTTAATTTTTCATTGAGTTTTGTTCAGCAATCGTTCTTTTTAATAAATTAAAATCTCTTTCACTTGCTTTCTTTCTTTCTATCACTGGTGCAACCGAAATG
>NW_013675336.1:0-4118 GCF_000517525.1 Limulus polyphemus | reverse complement strand
TATTGCAAAGTTGTATTGAGAAAGAATAAACTAGTTTTAATTAAGAAAGGACTTGTATCGCTGAAGCTCCTCGGGAAGAATGTATACTGGGAAATTAACAAACGACCAGATATGTAACAGATACTATCATTATACACTATTCTAATTCTTGAGAAACCCTGAGGAAGTAGATAAAGAATACAGTGTTAAAAAACATAAAAGTCCTAATACTAATGTCTTTGATAAGTACAATTAATTATAATCATACTTCACCAGCTTGTAAAACATTTTATATTCTGTTATCGTATCTGTAACTGTTTAATGCACAGAAAAACAAATTTGAGTTTTTTTCGGTGGTTGGAACATTTTTCAAGATATACAAATACTAACAGTAACATCTATTAGTCTTTATACAATCAAACTCTGTCAGATATGCTTTTTCAACAATGGCTTTTATGTTATGTTGCTTAGCAACATAAGTATAGCCTACTATTGTTTTTAATCTATGTACTGAAAGTGTAAAATGAAATGTCTAGCCAGCGAAACTGAAAAATATTTGTTGATTTTTTAGCAACATAAACATAACCTAATATTTGTAGAATTATACACGGACATTTCCCTACGTTAAAATGCTTTTATTTGCGAGCTTTTGGCCCTCTTACCAGAGCCTTCATCAGGCAACAATGCAACGTGCGATAAAAATTCGTTTAACTGTGGAACACTGTTTTAAAATAGGTATCTAGGCAACAGTCGTAACAATAACTGACATCTGGTTATTAAACATATAGAATTATGATGAATATAGAATACAAATCGATTGTTTCAATATAACAAACATAAGAAAAACACAATTATAGATATTATATAGAGAAATAAAGGAATTTTTCAACTTCAAATAATACGTTGTAAAATTAAAGGTTTAATTTGACAACCAAACCACGACATATAATTTGCTTTATGTCTTTTATGAGTGGTGTCCATGCAGTATTGAGTAGTTGTTGACCGTTGTTTTGACTAACACCCACTAGTGGTCCACTGGCTTGTGCTTGGATGAAAATAGCTTCCTTCATTTTTCTACATTTGGTGCTTTTTCTTCTCTGTCTGTTATTTTGGCACTTTTTGTTTTATTATATGGTTCTTTTCCAGAACATGAAAAACTATTGTAACACAGTTCTTAATATCTCTTTGGTGTTCTTTGAACCTTACCTATAACGAGCGTTGTGTTTCCCCAACGTTTTGTTTACTAGCAGACGTACCCGGCGTTGTTCGGGGGAAAAAATTGAGAAATGACAACAAGAAGGAAATGAGTACTAAAGCATATTTATTTCAAAAAATTTATTTCCATAAAAACATAACACATACATACACAAAAACTAATACTAAAAATGAAATAAGTACATCGAAGAGCCTCTTTGTAATCAATGTTCTTGGTCTTGCTTTCTGGTGCAAAGTAACGTAAATGTTTTTCATTGCCTACACGAGAGCATCCAACATAAAGCTGCCCATGAGAAAAGCAAGGAGTTGTGAAATCTAGGCCAACCACCGTTAAAGATTGTCCTTGAGCCCTGTTAATGGACATTGCAAAGGTGAGTTGGATGGGGAATTGAAATCTCTTGAATTCAAAAGCTGTGTCAGTTGGGATGATAGGTTTATACAAAGCAGAAAGACATCTTCACATCTGGAATCACCTGTAATGATTGTAGCTTTGATGATATAATTTTTTCACAATCAACCTTATGCCATTGCATAGCTTAGGTGGGTCCAAGTTTCTCAAAAGCATGAGATGTTCCACAATTTTGAGTACCAGGTTGTGTGGTGGAACACCTAGGAGTTGCAGGGAATTCAAGAATTCAACTGGATAGTGGACAACTTGATCAGGATCCAACAGCGAGTCAATGAATTTGTAGGACGTGTTCTCTCCAGGTAATTTCTGCAACAACCTGGAATTTATCCTGTCAATAGCATCATTTTTGGAAGCTAAAATAGCCATTTACCGTGGCCAGATAATGTATTGGAAATGTTGTTGCATATTTGGGAACACCCTTTGCTCCAGTTCCTCTCCTGAAGTAGAAAGAATGCTTTTAGACATGGTGATAAGTCCATCTGTGCCTTCAGCAAAGATATTTCCATTTCCAATGTCAAGAAGAGCTGTAGCAAAGTTTCCTGCTTCTTGGTCTCCATGGAGATACACTCGCATGTTTGTAGTTAGCTTCTCTTTAAAAACCTCTCTCCAAAGGAATGAAGACTTGATGCAGGCATTCAACTCATCAGATTTGGTTCCTCGACGTACAACAAGTAAGGTATGTTGGAAGTCGCCAGCCATGAGATAAGTTACATCGTCCATAATCCTGGCATTGCTCCGAAGGTCCTGCAAAGTTTTGTTGACAGTCTCAAATGCTCCCTTGTGGGACATGGTGTAATCATCCCACACTATTAATTCAGAATCAACCAGGACTTGTGCAAGGGCAGTCCCCTTTAAAATGCTGAAAACAGGGGACTTTTGTCAAGATGGATCCAATGGAAGCTTGAATATGGAATGGACAGTTCTTCCTTCAGTTATCAGGATGGATCCAATGGAAACTTGAATAGGGAATGGACAGTTCTTCCTTCAGTTATCAGGATGGATCCAATGGAAGCTTGAATAGGGAATGTACAGTTCTTCCTTCAGTTATCAGAGTGGCTGCAATCTCTGATGATGCCACAGATTTGCGCTTTGGGTTTCGGTTCTAATATGATTACGACCGACCTGGGTCCAAAACCATGAACCTGCCAATTTTCAAGTCGACCAGTGAAAGCGTTAAAAAGCTAGTGCTGCTCATGCGCAATTACGTCTTTGTGGATCACACTATAGCAGATCTTTACCCTAGGGGAGTGAGCTTTCATCCTACAACATCTGCGTTTCCTAGGTCAAATGATTAAGGAGATAGTTCTGCGCGTGCGCAGATTTGCACTTAGGGGCCCAAAACCAAATAGCCCATGTTCACCAGGAGGCCCAGTTTGATCTATGTGTCAACTTCGGTGGTAACTGGCCCAATAGTTTGGGCTTGATTGGCGTTTGACACGGACAGACAGACTGATACACAGAAAATGACTTTTACTTATAAGAATACACTCCACAAATCACATTATTTGTGGGAGGGCTGGGAAGTGGGAATTTTACCTTTGTAAGACTGTCGTGGGAAGTGGGGATTTTACCTTAAGACTGTCGCGTAGTGTAGGGGGACTTAAGAAAACTACGGTGATGTTAAGTTTATTCATTATCCTACGAAGTTTTTCTCCTAGGCCTAATATGTAAGTAAGAAATGGCTTTTTCTTTTCGTTGCGGTTTTCAGGTTGTGGTTCGTTAGTAGGTGAGACAGATGAACCATATAACACACGTTGAAACGATCTATTTGGATAACTGTTATTCCTGAAAACTATCTCACGATCTTTTAGTGTTTTGATAATCCCAGGTTTGATACCTGTTGTACAGCATGAGTAAAAATTCAGATATTTATTTGTTTGAGTCTTCATCCAATAAACGGTAGTGGTCAGCTTCTCGAAACTCGTGTCCTTGTGAACCAGAACATCGAGGAATGGACGAGTGTTATCGATTTCAAGTTATATTGAAAATTGTGTATTGTTAACTTGGCTGTTCAGATGATCATCAAAGGTTTTGAGTTCTTCCTTTCCATGGGTCCATAAAATAAACGTATCGTGAAACATATCTTACTCATGTACGATTTGGTGTTAAAATGGTGGTTCAAAATACTACACGAATATTTCTGCTATTACAGTCGTTTTTACGTTGAGTTGGATAATCTTTGGTAAATTGCATCTGTTAAAACACTTCTTCTGTCTTTTTTTCATAGTAATGTCGGTTTAAAAGGATTGTAGCATTTCCCTTATTGGCAGGTAATATAACAGTGTCTCTACCTTTCTTTAAATCAATATAACAGTGTCTTTATCTTTCTTTAAATTAATATAACAGTGTCTCTATCTTTCTTTAAATTAATATAACAGTGTCTTTATCTTTCTTTAAATTAATATAACAGTGTCTCTATCTTTCTTTAAATTAATATAACAGTGTCTCTATCTTTCTTTAAATTAATATAACAGTGTCTCTACCTTTCTTTAAATTAATATAACAGTGTCTCTAC
>NW_013675335.1:19477-22117 GCF_000517525.1 Limulus polyphemus | reverse complement strand
CTACAGAAAGTGTATATAAAAAATGACTTAATGTTGCCTTATTTCATGTTGTGGTGTTTAATTACTTGAGACCGCGGGCGTTTTTCTTTTTTATCAATATAATCTAAGAAATATATCAGACACATAAACTGAATACAACTCTACTAGAAACAAATAACTTCGAGTAAAATAAAAACAGAGATTAGTACATAATATATCTAAAGTACCGATGATAATTCTAAGTCCGTGGAACACAATAAATTGAATCGTAAATAATTTGTTTAGAAATGGATGTTACTAAAGTTTTTCTGCTATCAATCAATCTATCATTTCATTTTTCTGTACACTCTCCAAAAACTTGCTATAGATAAATTGGCTTTAAATCTCAAGTATTAACAGTAACTTTCAGCTGGATTAACACCAGGATTTATGGGTAGCCATTTTCTAACTAAAATAACTTTTACATTCTCCAAATAACTCCGCTAGATAATGTGTTTTGGGATTAAGTTGGCCATAAATGATATCTAATTTATAAAATCACATAGGAAACGATATTAGTACAATAAGTCATAAATACAAACTCTGGCGATTTGATTTTCGTATCTCAGTTAATGACAAATATATAAGCTAAAAGGATAATCAGTTGTTTTTGAGCTATATTGACATTTATCTTTTGTTAAAAAATAGAAACAGGAAACTTCACGATATCAAATCGAAAAGCCAAACTGTTTCGTCCAATCACTCTCTCTCTGATGAACAGTTATTATCGTCTTGCTGAAAATGACCAGAAAATCGTAAATTGGGAGAATAAAGTCTCTTTCCCTCTTTCGACCAGAAAATGTGAAAATTTTTTATCAGTGTTTCAGATAAATTGGATTTAAATCTCAAATATTAACAGAAACTTTCAGCTGGATTAACATCAGGATTTATGGGTAGCCATTTGCTAACTCAAAGAACTTTTACATTTTCATAAGTTTAACACAACGATGTTCATGTATACTATTATAATATCTAGCTATTTAAAGTGACCCCTAATTACGTGTAAATATTTACTGTTTGTTTACACAAAATAAAGAATATAAGATGTAGTATATTTCCTTCTTCATATGTTTAACACAACAATATTCATGTACACTAAGATAATATCTAGCTATTGAAAGTGATTCCTAATTAAGTGTAAATACTCTTTTTTTACTATAAACTAAAGATTATAAGCTGTAATCTTATACCTTCATCATATGTTTAACACAACCATGTTCATCTACACCAAGGTTAATACCTAATTATTTAAAGTGACTACTAGTTACGTGTAAATACTCTTTTTTTGATATAAACTAAGGATTATTAGCTGTAATCTTCTTCCTTCTTCATATGTTTAACACAACAATATTCATGTACACTAAGATAATATCTATTTATTTAAAGTGATTCCTAATCAAGTGTGAATACTCTCTGTTTACTATCAAATAAAGAATTCAAGCTGTAATCTTATTCCTTTTTTATATCTTTAACAAGATCAACTTCATGTTCACCAAGATAATATCTATTTTTTTAAAGTGACTCATAATTACATGTAAATAATCTATAAAATAAAGAATGTAAGATATAATTTTGTTTCTTCTTGATAAGATTAACACCACGATGTTCTTGTACACTATTATAATATCTAGCTAATTAAAGTAAATCCTAATTACGTGTAAATTCTGTTTGTTTACACAAAATAAAGAATATAAGCTGTAGTATATTTCCTTCTTCATGGGTTTAACCCAACCATGTTCATGTACAATAAGATAATATCTAGTTATTTAAAGTGACTCATAATTACGTGAATATACTCTTTGTTTAATCTAAAATAAAGAATAATAGTTGTAATATTGTTCCTTCATCATAAGTTTAACACAACGATGTTCATGTACACTATTATAATATCTAGCTAATTAAAGTAAATCCTAATTACGTGTAAATTCTGTTTGTTTACACAAAATAAAGAATATAAGCTGTAGTATATTTCCTTCTTCATGGGTTAAAACCAACCATGTTCATGAACAACAAGATAATATTTTGTCTTTTAAAGTGACTCCCAATTAAGTGTAAATACTCTTTGTTAACTATAAAATAAAGAATGTAAGCTGTAATCTTGTTTCTCTTCATAAGTTTAACACAACCATGTTCATGTACAATAAGATAATATCTAGTTATTTAAAGTGACTCATAATTACGTGTAAATACTCTTTGTTTAATCTAAAATAAAGAATAATAGCTGTAATCTTGTTCCTTCTTCTTAAGTTTAACACAACCATGTTCATGTACACTATTATAATATCTAGCTAATTAAAGTAAATCCTAATTACGTGTAAATTCTGTTTGTTTACACAAAATAAAGAATATAAGCTGTAGTATATTTCCTTCTTCATGGGTTAAAACCAACCATGTTCATGAACAACAAGATAATATTTTGTCTTTTAAAGTGACTCCCAATTAAGTGTAAATACTCTTTGTTAACTATAAAATAAAGAATGTAAGCTGTAATCTTGTTTCTCTTCATAAGTTTAACACAACCATGTTCATGTACAATAAGATAATATCTAGTTTTTTATAGCGACTCCTAATTACGTGTAAATTCTGTTTGTTTACACAAAATAAAGAATATAAGCTGTAGTA
>NW_013675335.1:17477-19220 GCF_000517525.1 Limulus polyphemus | reverse complement strand
CGGAAAGGATGGATGATATTCACCATCAATTACAATTCAACAAAGTCTCTTAATTTTACGTATCTTCTTCCGTACTGGTCTCCGTCTCGTTGGCTTCTGCTTCATGTGGGGTTCATCTGCTTCATCAGTAAGTGTCTTATCATCGGTAACAGTCACATCAGTGGTATTAACTTCATCAAGAGCTTCACCGTTTCCCTTCTCAAAACTGAGTAGAGTTTCTTTTTTGATGGTGGCTTCTTCAGGTGGCACGTCTTCAGCAGCGTCATTTGTTCTGTTTTCCACTTCGTCCCAACTGAAATGGCCTGGACCGTGATAACGCCAAAGCCTGTTGGCATGCACCACTTTTGGCTTACCTCGCCGACCACATTTTATCCGGAAAGTCACATCTGAGACACGATCCACTATGTCATATGGGCCTTCCATGGAGAAAACATTTTAGGAGACTTCCCTTTGGTCTTCCTGGGATTATACAACCATACCTTGTCTCCTGGTACAAAGCTGACTTCAGTAGATCTCTTATCATAAGTTAACTTCATCGAATCAGCAGACGTTTTCAAGTTTGAATTGCACTTGATGGTGGATATCATCCATCCTTTCCGATAACACTTTCACAAACTCTGACACATTCTCAGGCAACTCTTCATAAGGTGGGCGTCCTGTTAACAGATCCACTGGCAACGCAAGTTCCCGACCAAACATCAACTTTGCCGGAGTGTATCCAGTGGCTTCATGCTCTGCTGTCCTGTAAGCCATCAGCAGTGGAGGTAGTAAGACATCCCAGTCATCTTGGCGATTATTACAAAACTTTGCCAATTTCTGTCCCAGTGTCCAGTTGTACTTTTCTACCTTCCCATCGGACTGTGGGTGAAGTGGCATTGTCCTGGTCTTTCCGATGACAAACAGCTTGCAGCATTCTTGGAACACAGCTGATTCGAAGTTGCGGCCTTGATCTGAATGCAGTTCGTATGGCATGCCAAATCTGAAGAAGAAATCACTAATAGCCGAAGCTACAGTTGTAGCTTCCTAATTTGGTATTGCATACGCCTCAGGCCACTTGGTGAAATAATCCATCACCACACAAATGTACTTGTTTCCAGCATGAGTTCGGGGCAGAGGACCAGCAATCTCAATGGCTATTCTTTCCATTGGTGCACCAACCTTACATAACTTCATTGGAGTACGTCCCTTATGCCTGGTCCCCCTTTAGCACAACATGCACTGCATGTCATGCACCATTCTTCCACATCTTGCCTCACACCTATCCAGTAAAATCTTTGTCGTAGGTGACTCAATGTCCTCCCAACTCCGAGGTGTCCTCCTGACAAAGTATCATGGGATTAGCGCAGCACAACTTCCCGTAACTTTCTCCGGATAACCGTTTGCCAGGTCGTCACTTTCCCATCTGCAGTTTCCAATCTCCAGAGAAGAATACTATCTTCAAGTTTCAACTGGTCCCATTGTGCCCAATAGTTCTTTGTCACAGGGCTTAGACTAGATACCTTCTCCCAAGCAGGGCGCAAAACACTTGCTTTTAGAAAATCAATTATTGGCTTCAAATCTTGGTTTTTCTCCTGCTCTGATTTAATATCTATACCTGGTTTCACTTCATCATCAACAACTTCTTCAGTCACTTTGACTTCAGCTTCTTTACACCTAATTAGTTCAACCTCTCTTTTAACAGTTACCGGAGCTTGGCCTTTGTTGTTCCCTAACGTCATTTATCAAATCAATTACAAACTTCCT
>NW_013675335.1:16387-17247 GCF_000517525.1 Limulus polyphemus | reverse complement strand
GTCCTTTATGCCCATGAGTTCAATAGTTACCCACACTGGTCTCCACAATCTTGTATAATGTCCTGTCACACCACAGAACTTCTGTACAGCTTCTGGTACGCCTTTGTGATTCAACACCTTGATACTCACAAGCGTTTGCTGAGATGCACAATCTATGACAAAGTTGCACCGTTGGCCATCCAGCTTCCCTGTCACGTAGACACTATGTGTGCTTGCCATTTTAAACTTAGCTGTTGGGACTTTCACGATAGAGGTTGGTGGGTGTCCTTCAACACCAACCACTACTGGTCTCCTTGAGGCTGACTTGTTGGTGACATTCTTCCTACACTGGCTCCTCAAATGTCCATGCTTTCCACAGTTCCAACAACATTTCTGGATACCAAACTTTCCTGGTGTGGCATCTCCCCTGTGCTGAAGTTTCCAGCATTGAGCTCTCTTGTGCCCAGGTTTGTTACAGTGCCAGCAAAGTCCCTCAAACTTCTTTGAAAGCTGACCTTTTTTGGCCTTGAATCCAGATGACTGTACCAACCTCGGTACCTCTGTGCTGGACTTAACGTAGGATTCAAATTCGAGAGCTCTGGCCATTGCATCCTGCATGGCAGAAGGGTGTGTTTGCTTCACTTGTATCTTAAGTTGTGGACTGTCCAAGGCATCTACGAACTGATCCCTTAGCAACAACTTGAGGAGATCGGGTGGTGCAGTTGGGTAGGCCTGTGTGCCATGCTCTCCCAGTCCTGAGCCAGCTCTTGCAGGCTCTCACCTTTAGCACGGACTCTCGTCCTGAACCTGGCCCTGTAGACTTCTGACTGGTTTTGGGTTCCATACCTGAGTTCTAGAGCCGACACCAGTGTTCTATTGTT
>NW_013675335.1:14671-15503 GCF_000517525.1 Limulus polyphemus | reverse complement strand
AATTACGTGTAAATACTGTTTGTTTACACAAAAAAAGAATATAAACTGTAGTATATTTCCTTCTACATATGTTTAACACAAGGATGTTCATTAACACTATTATAATATCTAGCTATTTAAAGTGGCCCCTAATTAAGTGTAAATACTCTTTGTTTCATTTAAAAGAAAGAAAATAAGCTGTAATCTTGTTCTTTCTTTATAAGTTTAACCCAACCATGTTCATGTATGATAAGATAATATCTAGTTTTTTTAAAGTGACTCCTAATTAAGTGTAAATACTCTTTGTTTACTATAAAATAAAGAATTTAAGCTCCAATTTTGTTCCTTTTCAAAAGATTAAAAAAACGATGTTGATGTACACTATTATAATATCTAGTTATTTAAAGTGACTACTAATTACGTGTAAATACTCTTGGTGTACTGTTAAATAATGAACGCAAGCTGTAGTCTTGTTCCTTTTTTATATCTTTAACAACGATGTTCATGTACACCAATATAATATCTAGTTTTTTAAAATGACTCCTAATTACGTGTAAATACTCTTTGTTTACATAAAATAAAGAATGTAAGCTGTAGTCTTGTTCCTTCTTCATAAGTTTAACACAACGATGTTGATGTACACTATTATAATATCTAGTTTTTTAAAGTGACTTCTAATTACGTGTAAATACTCTTTGTTTACTATGAAATAAATATTGTAGCTGTAATATTGTTCCTTTTTCATAAGTTTAACACAACGATGTTTATGTACACTATTATAATATCTAGTTTTTTAAAGTGACTTCTAATTACGTGTAAATACTCTTTGTTTACTATGAAATAAATATTGTAG
>NW_013675335.1:0-13963 GCF_000517525.1 Limulus polyphemus | reverse complement strand
TACTTTTTTTTACGATCAAATAAAGAATGCAAGATGCAATATTGTTCGTTTTTTATATTTTTAACAAACCCAACTTCATGTATACAAATTTAATATCTAGTTTTTTAAAGTGACTCCTAATTACGTGCACATACTCTTTGTTTACTATAAAATAAAGAGTATAAGCTGTAATCTGGTTTCTTCTTCATAAGATTAACACAGCGATTTTCATGTACACTATTATAATATCTAGCCATTTAAAGTGACTCCTAATTACGTGTAAATACTTTTTATTTACTGTAAAATAAAGAATATTAGCTGTAGTATATTTCCTTCTTCATAGGTTAACCCAACCATGTTGATGTACAATAAGATAATATCTAGTTATTTAAAGTGACTCATAATTACGAGTATATACTTTTTGTTTAATCAAAAATATAAGCTGTAGTCTTTTTCTTTCTTCATAAGTTTAACACAACGATGTTCGTGTCCACTAAGATAATATCTAGTTATTTAAAGTGACTCCTAATTAAGTGTAAATGCTTTTTATTTACTAAAAAATGAAGAACATTAGCTGTAATCTTGTTCTTTCTACATAAGTTTAACCCAAAAATGTTTATGGACAATATGTTAATATCTAGTTATTTAAGGTGACTATTAATTACGTATAAATACTCTTTGTTTACTCTAAAATAAAGAATATAAGCTGTAATCTTGTTCCTTCTTCACAAGTTTAACACAAAGATGTTCATTTACACTATTATAATATATAGTTTTTAAAATGAATCCTAATTACGTGTAAGAAATCTTAATTTACTATAAAATAAAGATTATAAGCTGCAATCTTGTTCCTTTTTCATATTTTTAACACAACCAACTCCATGTACACTAAGATAATATCTAATTTTTTAACGTGACTCCTAATTACGTGTAAAAACTCTTTGTTTACTATAAGATAAAGAATGTAAGCTGTAATCTTGTTCCTATTCATAAGTTTAATTTAACCATGTTCATATACCATAATATTATATCTAGTTTTTTAAGGTGTCTCCCAATTACGTGTAAATACTCTTTGTTTACCATAAAATAAAGAATATTAGCTGTAGTATATTTCCTTCTTCATAGGTTTAACCCAATCATATTCATGTACAATAAGATAATACTTAGTTATTTAAAGTGACTCATAATTACGTGTAAATACTCTTTGTTTAATATAAAATAAAGAATTATAGCTGTAATATTGTTCTTTTTTCATAGTTTAACACAACGATGTTCATGTACACTATTATAATATCTAATTATTTAAAGTGACCCCTAATTACGTGTAAATACTGTTTGTTTACACAAGAAATAATATAAGCTGTACTATATTTCCTTCTTCATAAGTTTAACACAACCAACTCCATGTACACTAAGATAATATCTGGTTTTATAAAGCGTCTCCTAATTACGTGTAAATACTCTTTGTTTACTACAAAATAAAGAATGTATGCTGTAATCTTGTTCCTTTTTTATATGTTTAACACAACCAACTTCATGTACACTAAGATAATATCTAATTTTTTAACGTGACTCCTATTTACGTGTAAATACTCTTTGTTTACTACAAAATAAAGAATGTATGCTGTAATCTTGTTCCTTTTTTATATGTTTAACACAACCAACTTCATGTACACTAAGATAATATCTAATTTTTTAACGTGACTCCTATTTACGTGTAAATACTCTTTGTTTACACAAAAAATAATATAAGCTGTACTATATTTCCTTCTTCATAAGTTTAACACAACCAACTCCATGTACACTAAGATAATATCTAATTTTTTAACGTGACTCCTAATTACGTGTAAATACTGTTTGTTTACACAAAATAAAGAATATAAGCTGTAGTATATTTCCTGCTTCATATGTTTAACCCAACCGTGTTCATTTACACTAAGATAATATCTAATTATTTAAAGTGACTCCTAATTACGTGTAAATACTCCTTTTTTACTATAAACTAAACATTATTAGATGTAATATTTTTCCCTCTTCATATAATTAACACAACAATATTCATGTACACTAAGATAATATCTATTTATTTAAAGTGACTCCTAATTAAGTGTGAATACTCTCTGTTTTCTATCAAATAAAGAATTCAAGTTGTAATCTTATTCCTTTTTTATATCTTTAAAGAACCAACTTCATGTACACCAAGATAATATCTATTTTTTTTAAATTACTCCAAATTACGTGTAATTACTCTTTGTTTACTACAAAATAAAGAATGTAAGCTGTAATTTTGTTCCTTCTTCATCGGTTTAACACAACGATGTTCATGTACTCTATTATAATATCTAGCTAATTAAAGTAAATCCTAATTACGTGTAAATTCTGTTTGTTTACCAAAAGTAAAGAATATAAGCTGTAGTATATTTCCTTCTTCATGGGTTTAACCCAACCATGTTCATGTACAATAAGATAATATCTAGTTTTTAAAGTGACTCCTAATTAAGTGTAAATACTCTTTGGTTTGCTCTAAAATAAAGTATATAAGCTGTAGTCTTTTTCATTCTTCATAAGTTTTACCCAACCATGTTCATGTATGATAAGATTATATCTAGTTATTTAAAGTGACCCCTAATTACGTGTAAATACTCTTTGTTTACTATAAATAAAGAATATGAGCTGTAATCTTGTTCGTTTTTCATATGTTTAACAAAACCAACTTTATGTACACCAATTTAATATCTAGTTTTTTAAAGTGACTCCTAACAAAACCAAATTCATGTACACCAAGATAATATCAGTTTTCAAAGTGACTCATAATTACGTGTAAATACTCTTTGTTTACTATAAAATAAAGAATGCAAGCTGTAATCTTGTTCCTTTTATATAAGATTAACCCAACGATTTTCATGTACACTATTATAATATCTAGTTATGTAAAGTGATTCATAATTACGTGTAAATACTCTTTGTTTCATTTAAAATAAAGAAAATAAGCTTGTTCTTTCTCAATAAGTTTAACACAACGATGTTCATGTACAAAAAGGTAATATCTAGTTTTTAAACTGACTCCTAATTACGTGTAAATACTCTTGGTTTACTATAAAATAAAGAATGTAAGCAGTAATCTTGTTCCTTCTTCATAAGTTTAAGCCAAAAATGTTCATGTACACTAACATAATATCTAGCTATTTAATGTGACTCATAATTACATGAAAATACTCTTTGTTTAATCTAAAATAAAGAATAATAGCTGTAATGTTGTTCATTCTTTATAAGTTTAACACAACGATGTTCATGTACACTATTATAATAACTTGCTATTTAAAGTGACCCCTAATTAAGTGTAAATACTATTTGTTTACACAGAATAAAGAATATAAACTGTAATATTGTTCAGCTTCATAGGTTTAACACAACCATGTTTATGTACACTAAGATGATATCTAGCTATTTAATGTAGCTCCTGATTACGTGTAAATACTCTTTTTTACAATAAACTAAAGATTATAACCTGTAATATTCTACCTTTTTCATATGTTTAAAACAACAATATTCATGTACACTAAGATAATATATAATTATTTAAAGTGACTCCTAATTACGTTCAAATATTCTTTATTTATTCTGAAATAAAGAATATAAGCTGCAGACTTTTTTCTTGTTCATAAGTGTAACCCAACCATGTTCATGTATAATACGGTAATATTTAGTTATTTAAAATGACTCCTAATTACGTGTAAATATTCTTTGTTTACAATAAATAAAGAATATAAGATTTAATCTTGTTCCTTTTTTATATGTTTAAGACAACCAACTCAATGGCCAGGTGGTTAAGGCACTCGACTCGCAATCTGAGGGTAGCGAGTTCGAATCCCTGTCACACCAAACATGCTCGCCCTTTCAGCCGTGGGGACGTTATAATGTGACGGTCAATCCCACTATTTGTTGGTAAAAGAGTAGCCCGAAAGTTGGCGGTGGGTGGTGATGACTAGTTGCCTTCCCTCTAGTCTTATACTGCTAAATTAGGGACGGCTAGCGCAGATAGGCCTCGTGTAACTTTGCGCGAAATTCAAAAACAAAACAAAATCAGTTTACACTAAGATAATATCTAGTTTTTTAAAATGACTCCTTTATAACATGTAAATACTATTTGTTTATTCTAAAATAAATAATATAAGCTGTATCTTGTTCCTCCTTCATATGTTTAACACAACCAAGTTCATGTACACTAAGCTAATATCTTGTTTTTTAAAGTGATTCCTAATTACGTGTAAATACTCTTTGTTTACTATAAAATGAAGAATGTAAGCTGTAATCTTGTTCCTTCTTTATAAGTTTAACGCAACCATGTTTATGCTTACTAAGATAATATCTAGTTATTTAAAGTGACTCCTAAATTGGTGTAAACACTCTTTGTTTACTATAAAATAAAGAATATTACCTGTAATCTTGTTACTTCTTCATATGTTTAAAACAACGATGTTCATGTACTCTATTATAATATCTAGCTATTTAATGTGACTCCTAATTACGTCTAAATACTTTTTGTTTACACAAAATAAAGAATATAAGTTGTAGTATATTTCCTGTTTCATTGGTTTAACCCATCATTGTTCATGTATTTTAAGATGATATCTTGCTATCTAATGTGGCTCCTAATTAAGTGTAAATACTCTTTGTTTAATCTAAAATAAAGAATATAAGCTGTAGACTTTTACCTTCTTCATAAGTTTAACCCAACCATGTTCATGTACACTAAGATACTATCTAATTATTTAAAGTGACTCCTAACTCCGTGTAAATACCATTTATTTATTAAAAAATAAATAATGTAAGCTGTAATCTTGTTCCTTCTTCATTAGATTAACACAACGATGTTCATGTACACTATTATATTATCTAGCTATTTAAAGTGACTCCTAATTACGTGTAAATACTTTTTGTTTACCCAAAATAAAGAATATAAGATGTAGTATATTTCCTGCTTCATAGGTTTAACCGAAACATGTTCATGTACTTTAATATGATATCTAGCTTTTTAAAGTGTCTCCTAATTACGTGTAAATACTTTTTGTTTACCCAAAATAAAGAATATAAGATGTAGTATTTTTTCTGCTTCATGGGTTTAACCCAACCATGTTCATGTACATTAAGATGATATTTAGCTATTTCAAGTGCCTCCTAATTACGTTAAAATACTCTTTGTTTGCTATAAAATAAAGAATGTAAACTGTAATCTTGTTCCTCTTCATACGTTTATCTCAACAATGTTCATGTACACTAACATAATATCTAATTTTTTAAATAGACTTCTAATTACGTGTAAATACTCGTTGTTTACTCTAAAATAAAGAATATAAGCTGTAATCATGTTCCTTTTCAGATGCCAGTACAAGGTTGGATACAACAACATATTAAAGACTTTCAACAACCCGTTATAGTACTCGGGTAAATACACCAACACATTAAAGACTTTCAGCAACCCGTGCAGGTACCAGGTTAGATTCAAAAACACATTAAAGTCGTTCAACAACCCATGGCCGTACCAGGTTAGATACAATAACACATTAAAGACTTAAAAACAACCCCTGCCAGCACTCGGTTAGATTCAACAACAAATTAAAAACTTACAACAACCTCTACCAGTACCAGGTTAGATACAACAACACATTAAAGACTTATAACAACCCCGGCAAGTACCAGGTTATATACATCAACACATTAAAGTCTTTCAACAACCAGTGCCAGTACCAGGTTAGATACAACAACACAATAAATACTTACAACAACACCTGCCACTACTAGGTTAAATACAACAACACGTTAAAGACTTTCAACAACCCGTGCCATACCAGGGGAGATAAAAAAACACTATAAAGACTTATAACAACCTCTGCCCGTACTGGGTTAGACACAATAACATATTAAAGACTTACAATAATCTCCTGCCAGTACCAGGTTAATTACAACAACACATTAAAGACTTACAACAAACCTGCCTGTACTAGGTTAGATACAACAACATATTAAAGACTTTCAAAAACTAGTTACAGTACTAGGGTAAATACACCAACAGATTAAAGACTTTCAACAACCCGTGCTAGTACGAGGTTAGATATAAAAACACATAAAATCTTTGAACAACCCGTGGCAGTACCAGGTAGGATACAATAACATAATAAAGACTTAAAAACAACCCTTGGGTTAGACACAATAACATATTAAAGACTTACAACAACTCTTGCCAGTACAGGTTAAATACAACAACACAATATAGATTTCAACAACCCGTGCCAGTACCAGGTTTGATGCAACAATACATTAAATACTTACAACAACCTTTGCCAGTTTCCAGTTAGATTCAAAAAGACATTAAAGACTAATGACCCCTGCCTCTATCCGCTTAGACACAACAACACAATAAAGACTTAAAACATCTCCTGCCAGTACCAGGTTAGATACAACAACGAAATAAATATTTCAACAAACTTGTGCCAGTACCAGGATTGATACAACAACACATTAAAAACTTTAAAAAAAACCTGCCATTAAAAGGTTAGACACAACAACACATTAAAGACTTTCAACAACCAGTGTCAGTACCAGGTTGGATACAACAACACATTAAACGCTTACAACAACCTTTACCAATACCCAGTTAGATTCAACAACACATTAAAGACGTATAAAAACCCGTGCCCGTACTAGGTTAGACACACAACACATTAAACACTCTCAACAACCCCTGGCAGTACCAGGCTAGATATAACAACAAATTAAAGACTTCGAACAACCTGTGCCAGTACCATATTAGATACAACAACACATTAAAGGCTTACAACAACCTTTACCAATACCCAGTTAGATTCAACAACACATTAAAGACTTATAATAACCCGTGCCAGTACCAGGTCAGAAACAAAAACACATTAAAGACCTTCAACAACCCGTGCCATTACCAGGTTAGATGCAACAAAACATTATAGATTTACAACAACTTCTGCCAGTACCAGGATTGATACAATAACACATTAAAGACTTAAAAACAACTTTTGGAAGTATCATAATTGATACAAGAACACATTGAAGATTTATAGCAATCCCGTGCAGTACCAGGTTAGTTACAACAACACATT
Organism: Limulus polyphemus; assembly: GCF_000517525.1. NCBI lineage: Eukaryota > Metazoa > Arthropoda > Merostomata > Xiphosura > Limulidae > Limulus > Limulus polyphemus. Next base: position 6,851 of record NW_013675335.1, on the reverse strand, counting down.
AAATACTTACAACAAACCCTGCCAGTATCCGGTTAGATTCAAAAACAAATTAAAAACTTACAACAACCCCTGCCAGTACTAGGTTAGATACAACAACAACACATTAAATACTTATAACAACCCCGTCCAGTACCAGGTTAGATACACCAACACATTAAAAACTTAAAAAAAAACATGCCAGAGTCAGGAGAGATAAACCAACACATTAAAGACTTATAACAACCTCTACTCGTATTATTTCAGACAAAATAACATATTAAAGATTAACTAGAACTCCTGCCAATATCAGGTTAGATACAACAACAACACATTTAAAACTAACAACATCCCCTGCCAGTACTCGGTTAATTTCAGCAACAAATTAAAGACTTATAACAACCCCTGCCCGTACTAGGTTAGAAAAAATAACATATTGAAGACTTATAACAACCATTGCCAGTACCAGGAGAGATAAAACAACACATTAAAGATTTATAACAACTCCTGCCCATACTAGGTTAGACACAATAACATATTACAGACTTGTAACAAACCTTACCCGTGCTAGGTTAGATACAACAACACAATAAATACTTACAACAACCTCTGCCAGTACCCAGTTAGATTCAACAAGACATTAAAGACTAACAACAACCCCTGCCTCTATCCGCACAGACACATCAACACAATAAAGATTTAAAACACCTCCTGCCAGTACCAGGTTAGAAAAACAACACATCAAAGACTTTCAACAACGTGTGCCAGAACGAGCGTAGATACAAGAACACATTATAGACTTACAACAACTCCTGCCAGTTCCAGGTTAGATACAATAACACAATAAATACTTACAACTACTCCTGCCAGTACCAGGGTAAATACACCAACACATTAAAGACTTTCAACAACCCGTGCTAGTACCAGGGTAAATAAAAAAAAACATTAAAGACTTTCAACAACCCTTGTAGTACCATAGTAAATACAACAAAACATTAAAGACTTATAAGAACCCGTGCCCATACTAGGTTAGAAACAAAACACATTAAAGAATTTTAACAAACCGTGGCAGTACCCAGTTAGATTGACAACACATTAAAGAGTAGCAACAACCCCAGCCAGTATTCGGTTAAAATCAACAACACCTTAAAGACTCACAACAACCCCTGGCAGTACCAGGCTAGATATAACAACAAATTAAAGACTTCCTTTGCCAGTACCATGTTAGATACAACAACACACTAAAGGCTTACAATAACCTTTACCAATACCCAGTTAGATTCAACAACACATTAAAGACGTATAATAACCCGTGCCCGTACTAGGTTAGACACACAACACATTAAACACTCTCAACAACCCCTGGCAGTACCAGGCTAGATATAACAACAAATTAAAGACTTCGAACAACCTGTGCCAGTACCATGTTAAATACAACAACACATTAAAGGCTTACAACAACCTTTACCAATACCCAGTTAGATTCAACAACACATTAAAGACTTATATAAACCCGTGCCAGTACCAGGTCAGAAACAAAAATACATTAAAGAATTTTAACAAACCGTGGCAGTACCCAGTTAGATTAACAACACATTAAAGAGTAGCAACAACCCCTGCCAGTATTCGGTTAAATTCAACAACACCTTAGAGACTCACAACAACTTCTGCCAGTATCAGGTTAGATACAAAAACACATTAAAGACATTCAACAACCCGTGCTAGTACCCAGTTAGATTCAACAACACATCAAAAACTTACAACTATCCCTGCCAGTACCAGGTTAGATACAACAACACATTAAATATTTACACAAACCGTTCCAGAATCAGGTTAGATACAACAAAACATTAAATATTTACAACAAACCCTGCCAGAACCAGGTTAGATACAAAAACACATTAAAGACTTATAACAATCCCTGCCAGTACTATGTTAGATACAAAACATATTAAAAACCTTCAACAATACCTGCCAGTACCAAGTTCAATGCAACAAGACATTAAAGACGTAAAACAACCCTGCAAATACTAGGTTAGATACAACAACACATTGAAGACTTACAACAACTCCTGCTTCTTTCAAGGTTAGACACATAAACACATTAAAGAATTACAACAACTCCTGGCAGTACTAGGTTAGATACAACAAATTAAGATACAGTAACACATTAATGAATTAAAAAAAACCGTTGTAAGTACCAGGTTTGATACAACAACACATTAAATATTTGTAACAACCCTTGCCAATATTAGGTTAGATACAACAACACATTAAAGACTTGTTACAACCCCGGCCAGTACCAGGTTAGTTACTACAACACATTAAAGACTTACAACAATTTCTACCAGTACCAGATTAGATACATCAACGCAATACAGATTTCAACAACTCGTGCCAGTACCAGATTAAAAAAAACAAAAAAACATTAAAAACTTTCAACAACCCGTGCAGGAACCAGGTTAGACACAAAACACATTATAGACTTAGAACCACTACTGCCAGAACGAATTGAGATACAATAACATATTAAGACTTAAAAACAACCCTTGCTAGTACCTGATTTGATACAACACAATAAAGATTTATAACAACACGTCCAGTACCAGGTTAGTTACAACAACACATTAAAAACATATTACAACCCCGGCCAGTATCAGGTTAGTTACAACAACACATTAAAAACATATTACAACCCCGGCCAGTATCAGGTTATTTACAACAACACATTAAAGACTTATAAAAAACCCTGCCAGTACCATGTTAGATAGAAAAACAAATTAAAAACTTTCAACAGCCTCTGCCAGAACCAATTATGATACAATAACATATTAAAGACTTAAAAACAACCCCTGCATGTACCAGGTATGATAGAACAACACATTAAAAATTTATAACAACCCCTGCCCGTACCATGCTAGTAGAACAACAAATTAAAACTTACAGCAACCCCTGGAAGTATCTGATTAAATTCTTCAACACATTAAAGACTTACAACAAACCCTGCTAGTACCAGGTTATATACAACAACACATTAAAAACTTATAACAAGCCATGTCCGTACTAGTTAGACACACGACACAATAAAAACTTACAACAACTTCTGCCAGTACCAGTGTATATACAAAACGCATAAAGGACTTTCAACAACCCCTGCTAATACCAAGTTAAATACAACAACACACTAAAGAATTACAGCTACCCCGAACAGTACCAGGTTTTACTTACAACAACACCATAAATACTTAAAACAACTTTTGGCAGTTCCCAGTTAGATAGAACATTGTATTGAAGACTTACAACAACCCAAGCCAATACCAGGTTAGATACAACAACACATTATATATTTTAAACAACCCATGCAAATATCCGGTTAGATTCAACAACACACTAAAGAATTAAGGCTACCCCGGCCAGTACCAGGTTTGTTACCACAACACATTAAAAACTTATAACAACCCCAGCCCGTACCATGCTAGATAGAACAACAAATTAAAACTTACAGCACCCCCTGGAAGTATCCGATTAAATTCAACAACACCTTAAACACTTACAACAACCCCTGCCAATACTAGGTTAGACACACAAAACAATAAACACTTAAAACAACTCTTGCAAGTGCCAGGGAAGATACAAAACGAATTAAGGACTTTCAACAACCCTTGCGAATACCAGGTTTGATACCACAACAAACTAAATAATTACATCTACCCCAGTCAGAACCAGGTTTGTTACAACAACACATTAAATAAATAAAACAACCTTTGCAGGACCATCTTAGTTACAGCAATGTATTAAAGACTTAAAACAACCTTTGCCAGTACCCGGTTAGATACAACAACACATTAAAAACTTACAACAACCTTTGCCAGTACCAGATTAGATAAAACAACACATTAAAGACTTACAACAATTCCAGCAAGTAACAGGTTAGATACAATATTATCTAAAATACTTTCAACAACCCGTGCTAGTACCAGGTTAGATACAACCACACATTAAATACTTTCAACAACCTGTGCTAATACCAGGTTAGATACAACAACACAGTAAGACTTTCAACAACCCGTGCCAGTATCAAGTTAGATACAACAACACATTAAAAACTTACAACACGCTTTGTTAGTACCCAGATAGATTCAACAACACAATAAAGACTAGCAACAACCCCTGCCAGTATCCGTTTAGATTCAACAACACATTAAAAAACTTAAACAACTCCTGCTAGTACCAGGTTAGATACAACAACACATTAAAGACTTACAGCAACCCCCGCCCGTTTCAGATTAGAAATGACAACAAAATAAAGACTTACAACAATCCGTGCCATAACCAGGTTAGATACAACAACGCATTAAAGTCTCAAAAACAACCCTTTCCGTTCTAGGTTAGATACAAAAACACATTAAAGACTTATACCAAACCCTGTCGTACTAAGTTAGACACACAACACATTAAACACTTTCAACAACCCCTGCCAGTATCCGTTTAGATTCAACAACACATTAAAAAACTTCAACAACTCCTGCTAGTAACAGGTTAGATACAACAACACATTAAAGACTTACAGCAACCTCTGCCCGTTTCAGACTAGAAATGACAACAAAATAAAGACTTACAACAACCCGTGCCATAACCAGGTTAGATACAACAACGCATTAAATAATTAAAAAAAACCCTTGCAAATATCAGGTTAGATAAAAAACACATTAAAGTCTTAAAAACAACCCTTTCCGTTCCAGGTTAGATACAAAAACACATTAAAGACTTATAACAAGCCCTGCCCGTATTAAGTTAGACACACAACACATTAAACACTTTCAACAACCCCTGCCAGTATACGTATAGATTCAACAACACATTAAAAAACTTAAACAACTCCTGCTAGTACCAGGTTAGACACAACAACACATTAAAGACTTACAGCAACCCCCGCCCGTTTCAGATTAGAAATGACAACAAAATAACTTTCAACAACCCGTGACATTACCAGGTTAGATACAACAACACATTAAATATTTACAACAATCTTTGTCAGTATCCAGTTAGATACACCAACACATTAAAGACTTACAACAATTCCTGCCAGAACTAAGTTTGATACATAAAACATTAGAGACTTTCAACAACCCGTGCCAGTACCTGGGTTTATACAACAAAACAATAAAGACTTTAAACAACCCGTGCCAGTACCAGATTAGATACAACAACACATTAAAGACTTACAACAACCTTTGTCAGTACCCAGTTAGATACAACAACACATTGAAGACTTACAACAACCACTGCCCATATCCAGGGTAGAAACACCAACACATTAAAGACTTACAACAACTTCTGCCAGTACCAGGTTAGATTCAACAACACATTAAAAACATTCAACAATTCGTGCAGTACCAGGTTAGATACAAAAACAGATAAGAGACTTACAACAACCTTTGTCAGTACCCAGTAAGATTAACAACACATTAAAGACTAGCAACAACCCCTGCCCTTATCCTATTAGATTCAGCAACACCTTAAAGACTTACAACAACTTCTGCCAGTATGAAGTTAGATACAAAAATACCTTTAATACTCACAACAACTCCTGCCAGTACCAGAATAGATACAACAACACATTACAGACTTAGAAACAAACCTTGCAAGTACCAGGTTAGATTCAACAACAGATTAAAGACTTACAACAACCCCTGCTCGTATTAGGTTAGACACAAAAATATATTAAAACTTACAACAAATCCTGCCATTACCAGGTTAGATACAACAACGCAAAGAAGATTACAACAACCCGTGCCAGTACCAGGTTAGATACACTAACACACTAAAGACTTATAACATACTCGGCCAGTACCAGGTTAGTTACAACAACACGCTAAAGACTTACAACAACCCCTGCCAGTACCCGGTTATATTCAACAATACATTTAAGACTTACAACAACCCCTGCCAGTTTTAGGTTAGATACTAAAACACATTAAATATTTACAATAAACCCTGCCAGTGTCAGGATAGATACAACAACACAATTAAGACTTACAACAATTCCTGCCAGTACTAGGTTAGATACAAAACATATTGAAGATTTACAACAACCCCTACCCATATCCAGGTTAGAAACACCAACACATTAAAGACTTACAACAACTCCTGCCAGTACCAGGTTAGATTCAACAACACATTAAAGACTTTCAACAATTCGTGCAGTACCAGGTTAGATACAACAACACATTAAAGACTTTCAACAACCCGTGGCAGTACCAAATTAGATACAACAAGACATTAAATACTTAAAACGATATTTGCTAGTACTCGGGTAGATACAAAAATGTTTTAAAGACTTACAACAGCCCGTGCCAATACCAGGTTAAATTCAACAACACATTAGAGACTTTCAAAAACCTGTGCAGTACTAGTTTAGATACAACAACACATTAAAGAATTACAACAACCCAGGCCAGTGCCAGGTTTGTTACAACAACAAATTAAATACTTACAACAACCTTTGCCAGTACGCAGAGAATTACAACAATGTTTTATAGACTTACAACAACCAGTGCCAGTACTAGGTTAGATACAACAACACATTAAAAACTTACAAACACCCTACCATTACTCAGTTAAATTAAATAACACATTAAATATATACAAAAAAACCCTACCAGTACCAGGTTAGATACAACAACAAATTAAAAACTTTTAACAAGCCCTGATCGTACTTGGTTAGATACAACAACACATTGAAGACTTACATCAATTCCTGCCAGTACTAGGTTAGATACAAAACTCATTAACCACTTTCATAAACCCGTACCAGTAGAAAGGAAAATACAAAAAACATTAAAGTTTTTCAACAAACCGTGACATTACCAGGA
>NW_013675334.1:18075-23437 GCF_000517525.1 Limulus polyphemus | reverse complement strand
TTAGTGTCTAGGTGATGTGTTTTGTTTTTAGTGTCCAGGTGATGTGTTTTGTTTGTAGTGTCTAGGTGATATGTTTTGTTTGTAGTGTCCAGGTGATGTGTTTTGTTTTTAGTGTCCAGGTGATGTGTTTTGTTTGTAGTGTCTAGGTGATGTGTTTTGTTTGTAGTGTCTAGGTGATGTGTTTTGTTTGTAGTGTCCAGGTGATGTGTTTTGTTTTTAGTGTCCAGGTGATGTGTTTTATTTGTAGTGTCTAGGTGATGTATTTTGTTTGTAGTGTCCAGGTGATGTGTTTTGTTTTTAGTGTCCAGGTGATGTGTTTTGTTTGTAGTGTCTAGGTGATGTGTTTTGTTTGTAGTGTCCAGGTGATGTGTTTTGTTTTTAGTGTCCAGGTGATGTGTTTTGTTTGATATCTGGTAAAAAGATATCACTATATTTACACGCGCGACTAACGTGGAAAGCTTGACTACAGTTTTTCTTACAGAGATTTGATATGCTTGTTTTAAAGTTACTGCTGATTTATACAAATATGTTAATAAACGTAGCACATAGCTTAGAAACATTTGCTTATTGTGAAATAGTGGTTAGCATATTCAGTTCACACAGTAACAACTGTTCTCAAGTGACTGGTGATATATCGACCACTGTCGCGTCTGTCGTATCCCCAGCCAGCCTACAAATCCCTAGTATTAGGTGAAAGACCTCGTCGGCAGTGGACATAACAGATGTGGTATAGTTAACATGTTAGTTACGGTACACTTTTCCTGATTTTCACTGACAATTTCTATATTAATATATGTACTTACGAATACATATCACTAACCGACATTTTAAAAATATTTTCAAACACTGTTCAGTTTTATCGACAGAAAGACTGGTGTCAAAATGACATTTTCTACGTGCTACATATATACTTTTAAAGATTTATAATAACCAATGTTTTGTTTTTTTTCAGAAAGCAAGAATGGCGAGGATCCAAATAGCCAAAGCAACAAGTGGAGCTATGTTTGTTAAACAGAAAAAAGCTACAGAAGCTCGACTTCAAGCTGTGAACTCTGGAGAAGAAGTGGAAGATATAACAGAAGATATTTTTGAACTTCAACATCATCATCTTCTTCAATGTTTGGAGAAAACTACGGTAAGCGTTTTATATGTGATTCCTATCGATAAAACGACTTCATCCTTAGTGATAACACCAACAGATATAACTACTTCATATTAAAACACCAATACATATAACTACTAAAACACCAACAGATATAACTACTCCGTATTAAAACACCAACAGATATAACTACTCCGTATTAAAACACCAACAGATATAACTACTCTGTGTTATTACACCAACAGATATAACTACTCCGTATTAAAACACCAACAGATATAACTACTTCATATTAAAACACCAACAGATATAACTACTCTGTATTAAAACACCAACAGATATAACTACTAAAACACCAACAGATATAACTACTAAAACACCAACAGATATAACTACTAAAACACCAACAGATATAACTACTAAAACACCAACAGATATAACTACTCCGTAGTAAAACACCAACAGATATAACTACTTCGTATTAAAACACCAACAGATAAAACTACTCTGTGTTATAACACCAACAGATATATTTCAAAACACTTTTTTGCATTAAGAAGCATAAATACTTATTGAAGATGCTGGGTTACTATGCCAACCTATTAAATACTTAATGGAGATGAAGAATTACTATGCCAACCTATTAAATACTTATTGAAGATGCTGGGTTACTATTGCTAACTTATTAAATACGTATGGAAGATGCTGGGTTATAATGATACCCTATTAAATACTTATTGAAGATGCTGGGTTACTATGACAACCTATTAAATACTTATTGAAGATGCTGGGTTACTATGGTAATCTATTAAATACTTATTGAAAATGCTGGGTTACTATGCCAATCTATTAAATACTTACTGAAGATGCTGGGTTACGATGCCAACGTATTAAATACTTTATGAAGATCCTGAGATATTCTGACAACCTATTAAATACTTAATGAAGATCCTGAGATATTCTGACAACCTATTAAATACTTATTAAAGATAGTGGATTACTATGACAACCAGTTCTGGTAGAAATTCAAACATAGTTTCTCTGCTTTTGTCAGTTTTCTCTGAAATCTGAGTTTGTTTGTTTTTATGTAGTGCCTGTCGTCACAATCTTTATTCTACGATTCCGTGTATCAGAACCAAGTGTATTTGGGATATCTTATATTTTCGTGTGTTGTATTCATATGGACCTGATATATTTCAGTAATGTAAAAACGGCGGTACAGTTAGAGACAAGACAGGGAGTTTGAAGAGCCAGTAATAAAAAAATTCGACATATCCTTTCTATCTGTTTTGTTTCTTTTGTATTTACTCGGACTTGTTACGTTTCTACAAGTTCGTGACTGTGGTATTAATTATATTTTGATCATTAAAGTTTTCTGGACATAAAGTTTTGGTCCCATCATTTTAAATAGTAATTAATATTATAATTTATAACAAAAAGTTTCGGAAAACAAATCTATTCCGTACACGTTTTCAACTATATTTTTCTTTACTAACTAAAATGTACAATATATCAGTTGCTGACCTGTGCATCTGGTGAAAATTCATGTTTCTCTAAAATCTCGTTTTATTTAAAATCAAATAATTTACTTGCGTTGGCGTACTCCAGGTCCTTTGTTGATGTACACGATGTTGATCATGATAAATGTGACTTTACTGAAGTCAGGAGCCTATTCCTCTGTCCTCCAGGTCCTTTGTTGATGTACAAGATGTTCATCATGATAAATGTGACTTTAGTGAAGTCAGGAGCCTATTCCTCTGTCCTCCAGGTCCTTTGTTGATGTACAAGATGTTCGATCATGATAAATGTGATTTTACTGAAGTCAGGAGCCTATTCCTCTGTACTCCAGGTCCTCTGTTGATGTACAAGATGTTGATCATGATAAATGTGATTTTACTGGAGTCAGAAGCCTACTCATCTGTACTCCAGGTCCTTTGTTGATGTACAAGATGTTGATCATGATAAATGTGACTTTACTGAAGTCAGGAGCCTATTCCTCTGTCCTCCAGGTCCTTTGTTGATGTACAAGATGTTGATCATGATAAATGTGACTTTACTGAAGTCAGGAGCCTATTCCTCTGTCCTCCAGGTCCTTTGTTGATGTACAAGATGTTCATCGTGATAAATATGACTTTACTGAAGTCAGGAGCCTACTCCTCTGTACTCCAGGTCCTTTGTGTATTTTAGTAAATATCTAACATTTAAACTAACTTGGATGTAAACCTGTTTTGAAAATTGATTCATGTGCTACTCACTAATGTAAAAGTTTTGAGTATGTTAAAGTTTACTCGAAAATTTTTCATATTTCAACTAAAAAATCCTTTTCACGTCCAAAACGAACAGGACAGGGAGTTCGTGGAGATAGATGTTCCCTACAATGGTCAAGCTAATAGACCTGCGTCCACGCCTCCTCTGTCTCCAATGCCTTCTGTTTTATCTCATGAGAACTCTCTACGGTCATGCTGTGGGAGGCGTTGTAGAAAGAAGAAGTACCAGGTAAGGTATATCGTACTTCACTGGTTTATATTAATAAGTCAAAACAATGAGCGTTTATATACACTTAAGAACTGCAGAATAATCAACCCTTATCGTCCTCAATCATGAACATCTGTACATTCTCTTACCTCACCGTATTTAAATTTTGATACTATAAACATGAACGGCAACACTTGAGCTAAACTGTCAGGCCAGGGGTCAAGCATAGCCATCTCATACTTTTAACTGCTGACCAGAGTAAAGGAAATCAGCCACTACCCACGTAGTTACTCTTGAACGAATAAGGATACTGTCACTCTGATAACGCACTCTCAGCTGAAAGCACACAGTATGTTAAGCAACATGTTTCATGCTCGAAAACCTTGAAAATTTCGTCTATAGCCCGGCATGTTAACCTCTAGACCACGCCTGGCACATTGCTCAACCATATACAAGAGTAGTGACTAACGTTATAAAGCTAAGTGTGTGTGCCAGTGAATTCTTAGCCCAAACCCTAAAACATTTACACATCATTTAGAATAATTAATGTGATTACTAATCATCGTAACCACTGTCCACTGGCCTTTAGGGTGGCCTTCATTTTTGAAATATACGAACCTCAACTGTTCCAACTTTTCACCATTACTGACCAAAGGTTAAGCACGTAAAAAGACCTGGATACATACAATTACAGTACTTCTTGGTTTTTATCCTAATAACGTCATTGAAATCCTTATTTGGCATCAAAAGTAAACATTAATTTTGAAATCCACACGTCATTTTGATATGACACAATCGTCTTCTGAAATTCGATTACGTGTTGGTATAAAGATTTCCAAACCCTTGTCTGCACATAGAGAGAAAGCTAATTTTATTGATTTTTAAACTTCTAACTTACCTGTATAATAAGCTTTTATGAAAATGGTGGTGTTTGGAAATGGCGGGTTTTGATCGATTTTGGATCAACGATTACACTTTTCAGGCTTGAGGTACTGCAGTTTAGGCTTAAGGCACTAGCCGCAATACTGCATCTGTTGTTAGGGTTGAGGAACTACCACATCAGTCAATGTTGAGGAACTACCACACCTGTTAATGTTGAGGAACTACCACATCTGTTAGTGTCGGGGAACTACCACATGTGTTAGTGTTGGGAACTACCACATTTGTTAATGTGGAGGAACTACTATATGTCTTAGTGTTGAGAAACTACCACATTTGTTAGTGTCGAGGAATTATAATATGTGTTCGTGTTGAGGAACTACCATATGTGTTAGTGTTGAGGAACTACAATATGTGTTAGTGAAGAGCAACTACCATATGTGTTAGTGTAGAGTAACTACCACATCTGTTAGTGTCGAGGAACTAACACATGTGTTAGTGCTGAAAAACTACCACATCAGTTAATGTTGAGGAACTATCGTATGTGTTAGTGTGGAGGAACTAGATCATCTTTAGTGTCGAGGAACTACCATATGTGTTAGTGTTGAGGAACTACCATATATGTTAGTGTTGAGGAACTACCACATCTGTTAGTGTCGGGGAACTACCATATGTTAGTGTTGAGGAACTACCATATGTGTTAGTGTTGAGGAACTACCATATGTGTTAGTGTTGAGGAACTACCATATTTGTTAATGTTGAGGAACTATCATATTTGTTAGTGTTGAGAAACTACCACATTTGTTAGTGTTAAGGAACCATCACATATGTTAGTGTTGAGGAACTACCATATGTGTTAGTGTAGAGCAACTACCATATGTGTTAGTGTTGAGGAACTGCCATATG
>NW_013675334.1:8976-17075 GCF_000517525.1 Limulus polyphemus | reverse complement strand
TTAATAACTACCGAGATTCAACCAGACAACAAGAGGTGTAAGTTTCTGTACCATGCTATACCAGGGGTATATCTACAGCTGCCTACCTTGGTACATATCCTTTCTTCTCTGTACCATGCTATACCAGGGGTATAGCCACAGCTGCCTACATTCCCAAATATCCTAACGTTTCTGTACCATGCTATACCAGGGGTATATCCACAGCTGCCTACATTCCCACATATCCTTTCTTCTCTGTACCATGATATACCAGGGATGTACCCAAAGCTGCCTACCTTGGTACAGATCCTAACTTTTCTGTACCATGCTATACCGGAGATGTAGCAGGAGCTGCCAACCTTCCCACTTATCCTTTCTTCTCCGTGTCACATTTTACGCTTTTGCATATGTTTTTTTCTCAGCTTCACTTTTTAACGGAGACGTTCACAACTACCGCATATGTTTCATTGTTCACACCATATGGGAATAAACATAGCTAATGATCCACCGATCGGCCATAAACTTATGGCATTTTAGTCATTAAAGAAAGAGTTTAGTAGACAGAAGTTAGACAACAACAGTGCTGTTTTTAAATTTACTTAAGAATTACAGTTTTGCATAAGATTTACATTTGAGTCAATTATTTAGAATGCAGAATTTTCCGCTTTTTTGAATGAACTATTAAATTTGATATATCTGGTAATCTAAAACTGTCTTTTAACAGTCCTAACTGAAAGCTAACAAATATCCAAACCTTAGTGTTCAACCCTAACCTTGCGAGAGGGTAAACTCTGGTCTTGAGAAACTGACGAACATCGAGTTAGACGTCATGTTAACGACCACATTCTTCTTAGCCATTCCATTATGGGTTTAATATCACAGATACGTATATATATATATAACTCGGAGGTATATTTTGTTTACAACTAATATATTCAGTTATTTTGATTTGTCATTGCAACTTTAAAATGTTAACATTCGTCAGGTGGAATAAAAATCAATGATTTTTGTAATGCTCTAGAAACCATAGATTTACAGTAAGAATAATTTGATTATTGTTTCTAAAATCAGTATAGGTATCTAAATTCAAATAGTTAGCATTCACTACATAAGATTAATCTTGTCTTACTAAACCCCTATTCCCTTGCCACATTATCCACGAATACATTAAAACTGCTCTTACCCTGCTAAAATCTCTGTAGTTATAAAATATATATATTTTTCATAAGTCCCTAATAATACAGATATTTTTTGTTGTTAAAATCGGAGAATTCTGATTTGTGGCGTCTAAAAGTCAACTTACATTAACTGAATTAAAGTAGAACCAGGCCAAACAGTATTCAGCTTAGTTGTTAGGTTCGTTTCCTAGAGAGCTAGTGGTTTGAACTTGAAGTAAAAGGAACTTTCATTGCGAGAATCAGGCCTAGCACTTACCGTAAAACAACAAATGAAGTTTAGCATTTTGAGACATCAGGCCTAGCACGAAATACAAAAAAGCAACGACTTGTAATACATAGACCATTCATCCACTGGTTACAGCACCACCAAATCGACGTCTGGTGATCACAGTGGGTCATGACAGTTTGTGGCAAACACATCATAAAGATGGCGATATGTAATATATTCTGTGTGTAGGGTGAAATACAAAATAGTATTTGGTAAAATACTGTAGAGTTACTATTTATTAGTTATATGTCTGACACACTTCAGATAATTAACACTCCCGCATTAATATATAGCTATAAATTTTACAAACAGTTTTGAAAAGGTAATGTAATAATACTTCTTACAGTAAACCAGCATCGGCTTTTAGCGACATCTTTCGGTTGTACTACTAGCCCTGAATAAACCGCAATGGTGAAACGTTAGCTGATATAAAAAGTTTTATTATCTGATGAGTATAAAGATTTCTTTTTTTCTATCTTTATTACCAAAATACGCGCAAAACAATAACTGACAACAGACTAGCCTTACAATAGAATTATAACGTTACTTATAATTTCAAAACTCCCTGTGTGAGTTTCTCTACTGCAAGTTCTTGATAAGGGTGTACAGTCGAAACGTTTGGAGACAAAAGTTTATTTCATCTGAAGTAAACAATTGTCCATTTACAGAAGCATGTCAGAAACACTTCAGTTTGTACTTCAACACGTATGAACTGGAAAGACGCTATTTTAAGCTTTTTGAAATTCCTTAGTTTTGAATTACATACAGACCCGCAAGCCAATATAATATCACTTTTCATAGGTACTTGGAGGTTGTAATAAATCCCGAAAACGCGGTAAACATCGGAAAAGAAGAGAATAGGTCGATATTAGGTCGTACACGGCATCAGAATAACTGTGGTAAGAAGAAGTGTCTAGATAGTGCTGCAGCAAAATCACTCGTTTCCCGTATGTTACGACTACCACAGTCTGTGAATCTCTTCGAAACCGGGGAAACTCAAGTACACGTCTTCGTTCCGCATAATGTACAAGGAGAATAATATAACTTATCAGATAATGAGGGGCTTTCGGTAGCTTTAGTAAGCATTTTAAAATTAAGAACCTGGTAAGTGGCTCTACGGATAGTTTTCAAACAGGCCTAATTCTTAGCTACTATATTGCAAACATCGTGTAAACTTCTTCAAATTTCGAGTTTTCCAATATACAAAGAGCTTTTTGTTTGTTGAATTTCACGAAAAGCTACTCAAGGGCTGTTTGTGCTAGCCGTCCCTAATTTAGAAATGATAGACTAGAGAAAAGACGGCTAGTCAACACTACCCACTGCCAACTCTTAGGCTACTCTTTACCAACGAAATGTGGGATTGACTGAAACACCATAATTCCCTCACGGCTGAAAGGGCAAGTATGACTAGTGATGAAATATGAAAGTAATAAGCCAATATCACTTTTCATGTACCTGGTACTACAACCGGTTTGCAAATAGGTAAATTTTAAGATCATGTGATGTAAGCCTCGTGTAAATTTCTTCAAATTATGAAGCAAAAACGTGTGCCAGCTATAGTTTTGTCATAGCTGTCACACCTTTATATTGACTTCAAACATAGCGGTGCAATAAGCAATATATGTATTACAGGTCGTTGCAAAAACGTATGAAGTTAAGGATTGCAGGACGGCAAGCCTAGCATGAATTGTCAAAATAAAAACTATGAAATTAACAATTGCGATATCTTAGGCCTAGCACGAACTATAAAAACAAATCTGTAAAGTATAATTTGTATAAATAAATAACAACAACAAAAACACTTTCTGTAGTATTTATATTATATATCCAGTAACCGACCTTATTTGTTTTATTAATATCTGTTCTGCAATAAATATGAATTTTCGTAATAAAAAAAGTTTAGAAAAGCAAATCCTGATATTCTTAAGCTGGAACTCATACGTAATGAAGGTTTCGCGAAATTATAGGAATGGAAAATTTTGAAAAACGTTATTATTTAACGGATCATATTAGTTAAACTGGATCCAAAGTTTCATCAACCCCAATGTTATCTCGAATGTACTTTAGAAAGCGGGAGGTGGGGATCAGCTCAAAACATATATGAAAAAGCACATGCATCATGTGACTATTTTGTAAGTTAAAGAAGATTAATATTTTTCCGTGGTAAATATCATATACAGAGAATATTCTTCTGAAAAGGAAGGTTTAAAATCAAAAACATTGCTAGTACAAGGTACTAACAAATTAGGTATGATTAGTTCTTAGTTACTTTCAAAACATAAATACTTAAACAAAAGTATTCTTAGAGCCGTAGTTTCTGAATATAGGTAAGAATGTTTGCTTCTTGTTAATCAAACAAACAAATATATATATATATAAACTAGCTCTTGATCCTCGGCGATTTGCTTAACGGTTTCGACTAAAATTGACAACTAACGGATCGGTGATGACCTGGTATCTTAAGCCTAGATTTCTGGCGGTTCTTGAACCAGTCCTAGCATGTCAGCCTAGGTTTTTAGCAGTATTTGAATCAGGCCTAGCATGTAAGCTTAAGCTTCTAGCTATTCTTGAACCAGGCCTAGCATATAAGTCCAGGTTTGTAGTGATTATTGAATACATTTGTATTTAAGTGAAGTTTGGATTAATATGTGTGAATACCGTGAAAATGAATCCGTTATATAGTGAGTGATAAACATAAGTACAAACTGTTTTCCTGTTGGCTGATTATCTACATATCCATGACTATCCTTTTGGTATATCTGGGGAGCTTATTTGTACAAACTGTTTCCTTGTTGGCTGTTGATCTACATATTCATCACTATATTAAAGATTTGGGATATCTGGAGAGCTTATTTGTACAAACTGTTTCCTTGTTGGCTGTTTATCTACATATCCATCACTATATTAAAGATTTGGGATATCTAGAGAGCTTATTTGTACAAAATATTTCTCTGTTGGCTGCTAATGTACATACTCATGGCTATCCTTTTAGGACACTTATGTACCTTTGATTTTTATAGAGTGCTGAACCTTTTAATATCCGATCTTCCACTATGTAATTATATTAACATTGTTCCAATTTATTCTAACTATAAATAAGACACTTTAGAGAACGCTGTACAGATTTGGATATCATTAATGTATATTTATGTATAAAAATACAAATATATGCATTTTTATCAGTTAATAACTAGATCCTTACATCTAAATATAATAATTTTGAAACTATATATATATATATATATATATACACACACATATATTCTTATTGTATTATAAGCTCGCTGTAATTAGATGTGATTTGAAAATTTATGCAATTTTTATAAATTCGTTTATGTTCGGTACTTTTGCACATGTACTTATTCACTTATGTGTTACCTGTCTTAAACCTTGCATCTTCTTGTGTCACCAGAAAGTGTTTGACATCATTAATCACATATTCTTATCACGTTCACACCTGAGCATTAAAGTATGCAGAAAAATAAATCTTGTTTTAACAATTCCTAGATGGGAGGGTGTAGTGATACATTAAGGACTTCTCAAGCAATAGTACTATTTGCGTGGATGCACCCGCTTTTGTAGAAGGATGTGCTAAAGATAAAACCAGTATTAGATAATCGGTATTTTATATTTTGCGAGAAGAAAAATAAAAGTCTCAATAGTGTATTAAGGTGCAAAAATATTTCTGGCAACATTGTGGAGTGTATAAACTTTATATATAATATAATGTATACTGAGGGAATTTTTTTATTATTTTAACGAATAATTTTGAATACGTATTAATGTTGATTACTAACTGGTTAATTAGTTTTAAAATATGGATATTTGATATAACGTAATATTAACTTAAACACTGTTTAAAACCATTCAGGTTCCATCTACAGAAGTTTAACGTATTTCTCGAGGTGGTCACGTGACTTTTTTTTTTTTTTCATTTTAAGACGTACGTAGTTGAAGGCTTGTTGTTACTAACGGCGAATCAAATAAAGATACCAGCTAGTTATTTATTAACTCACTGTTCTCTTTTGAAATATACATGTTAAATCTGTGTTTCGAAATATATTAAGTACGTTTTATGTGTTTGTGTGTGTTACAGTGTTATCTTATAACCAGCTTCATTTTTTAATGATACCAATTATGATGAGCAGTCTTTCAATGTCAAGCGAGTGACAATGGTAAGTCTATTAGGAAATGATCAAATGATTATTTTAAACTTTTCCTCTCTCTACATACTACTGGTAGTTTAAGCCATCAACAACATCATGACTTGTTTGTCACGAAAATGGTTTAAATTTGAAATATTGTTCTTATTTACTAAGATTATACTCCATAAAATGTGATTTTTCACGACTTTTCGAATTTCTTATTTCATGCGAGAGAGAGAGAGGCGAGGGCGGAAATAACTTGTAATTTTGCTCAATGCAATATGATTGTTATAATTTCAGTTTGTCGAGAAAGTCCTGAGGATATGAAGAGTTGAATTATCAAACTTTAAAATATCCCTTCTTGTCTGGCTGAATTTCAGTGGTTATTAATACAACTTAACTCAAATTACACCTCTTGTTGTCTGGTTGAATCTCGGTAGTTATTAATACAACTTAACTCAAACCCACAGCTGCCTACCTTGGTACATATCCTTTCTTCTCTGTACCACGATATACCAGAGATGTACCCACAGCTGCCTACCTTGGTACAGATCCTAACATGTTAGTGTTAAGGAACTACCACATTTGTTAATGTTGATGAACTACCATATATGTTAGTGTTAAGGAACTACCACATTTGTTAATGTTGATGAACTACCATATTTGTTAATGTTGAGGAACTATCACATCTGTTAGTGTCGAAGCATTAACGCAGATGTTAGAGTTTAGTTACTACCACATACTAGATGTTGTCATAAAAAAAGATATCCGTGTCCTGTCTGACATAACTACTTTATTACATATGTTATAAAGCGACATCTCTATGTGCTGTCTGACATAACTAATTTATAGCATATGTTATAAAGCGACATCTCCGTGTCCTGTCTGACATAACTAATTTATAGCATGTGTCATAAAGCGAATTCTCTATGTGCTATCTGATATAATCAGTTTACAGCATTTATAACGAAGCGAAATTTTGTCCAAAAAACGTTTCTGGAACCTTCAGTATCACGAGCTCCTATTCCTACTGTCCTATTTATTTATTTATAGTATACTTTATTATGATTGACGACATTTTACTGCTCCTCTTATCACTTACGCCATCATAAAATTTCCTGGTAATCTTTACATATTTCTATAATAATATTTGTTGGTTAGTTTTCGTGATTATTTCTGTCAGTTGCTTAGTGGTTAGCGTGCTAGATTAAGGATCTGCTCGCCTTGTTCGAGTCTTGTGAACGTTAAAAAAACAACACATGCTCCGCACTTTGAAGGTTTATGGTAAGATTCGCTATTTGGTTAGACAAGAGAATCCTAAGAATAATGGCGGTTAGTGCTGTTGACTAGATGCCTTCCATCTAGTGTATCAGCTCAAAATTAAGGACGGCTACCCCAGATACTCTTTAATAGCTTTGCGCTAATACACGAAAAAACAAACTGTTAGTTTCACATATACTGGTTCTTTAACTATTTAATTATTTTAATTAGATTAAATGAAACAGCCCATTTGTTGATAACAGATAAAAAATTCATAACAGCAGTCATAAATAATGTGAAAAGTAAAAGTTTACCAGATGTAATTGTCATCATAGCAATAAAAATATTTTACATTATAGAGTAAAACAGAATAACCACTAATATATTACACAAAAGAAGATTAATATGAGCCACCACCAGCCATTAATGTGTATCAACAACAATATTGGATGACAACCTATCTGAGAGATGACACTACTAAAGTGTGTTTGATACGACACGATTAAAGCTATAGTATCATTTAAGTGATCTAATATTTCTAAGCATTTTCTGTTCTTTGTTAAAATCCTTTGTTTTACCACTATTTTTACTTTTCTTCCTTTCTTTAGGAACATACTGGAGGAACGTGTGAGCAGGATGAAGAATTAAATGACATTCAAGTACGAATCATGCCAAACAGAACACCTTCCGGTGATCTGCATCGTCCTAGTTTGAGCCTGTCGAGGTCTAGTTTAAACAGTCCAATGCCTGTTGTTACTAGTGTCAAGACACTAGCTGAACGTGGTATTGGGACGAGGACTATTGTTACTATGTCTCAGCCTAGTCATAATTCCGAGACAGAAGCAATTCTGTCTACTGAGACGCCGAGTACAGTAAGACAGTCTCCTGGAAACAATAGCGTGGTTCGGATATCAGTACTTTAATGTAATATCAAACTGGTGAAAACTGACCGTCAACATCTTCCAAGTGAAGATGTGATCCCGGTGGAGAGACACGGCAGTAGGGGTACTGTGTTTCTACTATCCTTACCTCTCTGTGTCACGTTCTACCAGAGATGTAATATGGTATAGTTCATCAACATTAACAAATGTGATAGTTCCTTAACACTAACATATATGGTAGTTCATAAACATTAACAAATGTGATAGTTCCTCAACATTAACAAATATGGTAGTTCCTTAACAATAACAAATATGGTAGTTCCTCAACATTAACAAATATGGTAGTTCATCAACATTAACAAATGTGGTAGTTCCTTAACACTAACAT
>NW_013675334.1:6981-8760 GCF_000517525.1 Limulus polyphemus | reverse complement strand
AATCTCGGTAGTTATTAATACAAGTTAACCCAAGATACACCTCTTGTTGTCTGGTTGAATCTCGGTAGTTATTAATACAACTTGACCTAAGATACGCCTCTTGTTGTCTGGTTGAATCTCGGTAGTTATTAATACAAGTTAACCCAAGATACACCTCTTGTTGTCTGGTTGAATCTCGGTAGTTATTAATACAACTTGACCCAAGATACACCTCTTGTTGTCTGGTTGAATCTCGGTAGTTATTAATACAAGTTAACCCAAGATACACCTCTTGTTGTCTGGTTGAATCTCGGTAGTTATTAATACAAGTTAACCCAAGATACGCCTCTTGTTGACTGGTAGAATCTCGGTAGTTATTCATACAAGTTAACCCAAGATACACCTCTTGTTGTCTGGTTGAATCTCGGTAGTTATTAAGAACTGTTCACCTGAGAGTGAAATTGATATAGAAAGTCGAAAAGCTCTGATCACTTAGTATAGGAAATGGGAAAATTATACAACTTACTATTTCAATCGAATACCGTACTTTTTAAATTAATTTCAAAACATTTGTGATATATATATACACACCAGGTAAAAACGATTACAAAATTGTACAGATAAAAGTTATTTTGAAACTTCTATTTTACAGCATTTGGGAATGTATCAAAACGTCACTCGTCTCGTTAATGTGTTAAGATTTTGCAGTTAAAAGGGATTTTACAAAAGTGGTCAGATAATAACTGAATCCGGAGATTATACCTTAAGGCACGAGTTTATTAAAATTTTGTAGTTAAAACTGTGATTTTATTGATATACTTGTGTTTCTGCTCCATGTTTTCCGTTTTATTTTTCTCTTGTACCTTTGACAAGCTGTTGATAATAAATCATTATTTCTGACAATCACAAACTTGTACACAACACAGCGTTTTTTTTTTGTTTTTTTTTCTTCTTTACACATAACATTTACTGTGCATTTTCCTCCAAGTGATTGTTGTGCTTTTCGTTTTTAGATGCAGTAACCATGGTTTCATGATTATTCTCCAACTTCTCTGACATGAAAACGAATTCATTTTTTTTCTTTATCCATTAATAATGACCTGCACTTTAGAGTGGAGTAGAAAACTTAATAATTTGTTGATGTATTCATCGCGAGGAGAAAACGATTTTTCGAAGTAGTACGTGCACGGCGCGAGATAAAGTCGTTTATCTTTGCTAAATTTAGAAACATGGTTTTCAGTTGTTATTTTTCTTTTTCTGAAGTTCCCTAAGAACTAACTACCAGAAACTTGACGAAACACATGAAAATCAATAACATTCAAGCAAAGATGTTCGAAGCACAGAAACTAATTTAGGAAAAATTATTCGTAAACAGCAAAATTTCTAAATATAAATTACGATAACGTGGCAACGTTAGTGTTGTAGACGTGACCATTAATGTCTGGACTACAATAACGTGACAACGTTAATATTGTAGACATAACCATTAATGTCTTCACTACGATAACGTGGCAACGTTAGTGTTGTAGACGTGACCATTAATGTCTGGACTACGATAACGTGGCAACGTTAGTATTGTAGACGTGACCATTAATGTCTGGACTATGATAACGTGACAACGTTAGTATTGTAGACATAACCATTAATGTCTGGACTACGATAACGTGGCAACGTTAGTGTTGTAGACGTGACCATTAATGTCTGAACTACGATAACGTGACAACGTTAGTATTGTAGACATAACCATTAATGTATTCACTACGATAACGTGACAACGTTAGTGTTGTAGACATAACCATT
>NW_013675334.1:5074-6057 GCF_000517525.1 Limulus polyphemus | reverse complement strand
ATGACCATTAATGTCTGGACTACGATAACGTGACAACGTTAGTATTGTAGACATAACCATTAATGTCTGGACTACGATAACGTGACAACGTTAGTATTGTAGACATGACCATTAATGTCTGGACTACGATAACGTGACAACGTTAGTATTGTAGACATCACCATTAATGTTTGGACTACGGTAACGTGACAACGTTAGTATTGTAGACATAACCATTAATATCTGGACTACGATAACGTGGCAACGTTAGTATTGTAGATATAACCATTAATGTCTGGACTACGATAACGTGACAACGTTAGTATTGTAGACATGACCATTAATGTCTGGACTACGATAACGTGACAACGTTAGTATTGTAGACATAACCATTAATGTCTGGACTACGGTAACGTGACAACGTTAGTATTGTAGACATAACCATTAATATCTGGACTACGATAACGTGGCAACGTTAGTATTGTAGATATAACCATTAATGTCTGGAGTACGATAACGTGACAACGTTAGTATTGTAGACATGACCATTAATGTCTGGACTACGGTAACTAGTATTGTAGACATAACCATTAATGTCCGGACTACGGTAACGTGGCAACGTTAGTATTGTAGACATAACCATTAATGTCTGGACTACGATAACGTGACAACGTTAGTATTGTGAACGTGACCATTAATGTCTGGACTACGATAACGTGACAACGTTAATATTGTAGACATAACCATTAATGTCTTCATGTCTACAATACTAACGTTGTCACGTTATCGTAGTGAAGACATTAATGGTTACGTCTACAATACTAACGTTGAATACTAACGTTGCCACGTTATCGTAGTCCAGACATTAATGGTTGGTAGACATAACCATTAATGTCTTCACTACGATAACGTGGCAACGTTAGTATTGTAGACATAACCATTAATGTCTTCACTACGATAACGTGGCAACGTTAGTATTGTAGACATAACCATTAATGTCTTCA
>NW_013675334.1:1403-4628 GCF_000517525.1 Limulus polyphemus | reverse complement strand
GTCGGTACTGGTTCCTTCCAGCTGGTAGCTGCAGTGTATCTCTACAATATTATAGTCAGTCCCACCCTTTTTAATTAAACATTGTACAAAATGTTTGGAACTATTCATGTGAGCTACAGTTGCACCAGGTAATCTGTTACACTTCCGTTAAGTGACGTGCTACAGCACGAGGTAATATGTTACACTTCCGTTAAGTGACGTGCTACAGCACGAGGTAATATGTTAATTACCTCGTGCTGTAGCACGTCAATTAACGGAAGTGAAACATATTACCTCGTGCTGTAGCACATCACTTAATGGAAGTGTAACAATTACCTCTTGCTGTGATACGTCAGTTAACGAAAGTGTAACATATTACCTCGTGCTGTAGCACGTCAATTAACGGAAGTGTAACATATTATCTCGTGGTGTGGTACGTCAATTAATGGAAGTGTAACATATTACCTCGTGCTGCAGCACGTCAATTAACGGAAGGGAATGAAAAGTGTAACATTACCATTATCTGCTGTAGCGGTTAATTAAAGTGTAACATTACCTTCTGCTGTAGCAGTTAGTGAAAGTGTAACATTACCTTCATCTGCTGTAGCAGTTAATGAAAGTATAACATTACCTCGTGCTTCAGCACGTTGGTTAATGAAAGTGTAACATTACCTCGTGCCGTAGCAAGTCAATTAACGGAAGTGTTTACATATTATCTTGTTCTGTAGCACGTCAGTTAACGGAAGTGTTTACATATTATCTTGTTCTGTAGAACGTCAGTTAACGGAAGTGTGACATTACCTCGTGCTGTAGCACGTCAATTAACGGAAGTGTAACATATTACCTCGTGCTGTAGCACGTCAATTAACGGAAGTGTAACATATTACCTCGTGCTGTAGCACGTCAATTAACGGAAGTGTAGCATTACCTCTTGCTGTATCACGTCAACTAATGGAAGTGAAACATATTACCTCGTGCTGTAGCACATCGCTTAATGGAAGTGAAACATATTACCTCGTGCTGTAGCACATCACTTAATGGAAGTTTAACAATTACCTCTTGCTGTGATATGTCAGTTAACGGAAGTGTAACATTACCTCTTGCTGTAGCACGTCAATTAACGGAAGTGTAACATATTATCTCGTGGTGTGGTACGTCAATTAATGGAAGTGTAACATAAACTGCCACAGAAGAAGGTAATGTTACACTTTAACTGCTACAGCAGAAGGTAATGTTACACTACTTAACTGCTACAGCAGATGAAGCTAATGTTACACTTTCATTAACTGCTACAGCAGATGAAGGTAATGTTACACTTTCATTAACTTCTACAGCATCTAGTAGTTAGTGTGGTACTTCACATGTAGTAGTTAGTGTGGTACTTCCATCTAGTAGTTAGTGTGGTACTTCACATCTAGTAGTTAGTGTGGCATTTCGCATTTTTCAACTCGGACAACATTTGGGCTAAACGGTCAGGTTAAAGACTCCTAGATCCAGACAGAGTCGTCCTTAATCTAGAACTCTGACCATTGGGAAGGGGAAAAAGAGTCAGAAGCACCTGAGGGAATGATTGTCACAGCTATAAATCCCACAATCTGAAAGTGGCTCGAATCGTGGTACACTTATAGACCACATCCGATCCAGCTACAGGCACAATTTGAAATATTCTTATCAACGATCTATAATCGTAAAGCTTACGTTACTAATAAAAAGAATACTTTTTTTTTCTAAATCATTTACTTTTGACCGGGCGTGGCCAATTGATTAACGTCCCCGACTGTGAATCTGAGGGTCTATAGTTCCCGTTCGGTGTCGTCAACGAGCTACAAGAAGGACGGTCAATTCATCATGCCAGTGGTGGCTGTTGATAATAGCCTTTTTTGAACATACCACATCAAGGTTGAGGAAGGATTGCAGAGATAGCTGTTGTGCCAATATATGAAACAAATAAACAGTGTTTGTTCGTGTCATAGCGAAATATCACCTAGTTAGCTATCTATATTATAACACTTGTAAACTGTTACAAGGATAAAGCAGGACACTAATCTCATGCCAAGGTTCCAATAAACGGATCAACCCAGAAGGTTGGTCCACTATGAAAAATCCCACTTTAGACAAAGGAGACAGTTATTTCTTGTTTGAAAGCCAGCGAATACTTTAACATCATAATTCTATGCAGTCAAAATTTTATCTTTTATCTGAGATGTTAAATCCCTCAATATAAAATAAACGCAATATAAGTTACGGATTAAGAAATGTTACGCTTTTGAGGAAATGAAAAAACGTTAGATCAAAATTGTTTAAGCCATCTGTTGTATTGGGTTTTACTTAGCAGGCAGGATAAATAGTTCGATAATCCAGGTGTAGGGCTACATTACAGAGTAGGCGAAATAACATTGAGCTGTTTCAAAGGTTTCATCACAGAGGAGGACCATTATCTGCTGTAGCAGTTGATGAAAGTGTAACATTACCTTTATCTTCTGTAGCAGTTGATGAAAGTGTAACATTACCATTATCAATGTCTTCACTACGGTAACGTGGCAACGTTAGTGTTGTAGACGTGACCATTAATGTCTTCACTACGATAACTAGTATTGTAGACATAACTGAAATGGTGTATTTATTTTCTCTATTTTCATCAAATTAACATTTATCAACAAGAAGTCTTTCACTAACCCGGAAATACTGCCCTGGAACATTAACACGGAAACATGAATTACAAAATCACAAGCTGTTATTGTTCACACATCTAGTAGTTAGTGTGGTACTTCCATCTAGTAGTTAGTGTGGTACTTCACATCTAGTAGTTAGTGTGGTACTTCACAAGTGGTGATGTCTACAATACTAACGTTGCCACGTTATTGTAGTCCAGACATTAATGGTGATGTCTACAATACTAACGTTACCACGTTACCATAGTGAATACATTAATGGTTATGTCTACAATACTAACGTTGCCATGTTATTGTAGTCCAGACATTAATGGTGATGTCTACAATACTTGTTACCGTAGTGAAGACATTAATGGTCACGTCTACAACACTAACGTTGCCACGTTACCGTAGTGAAGACATTAATGGTGATGTCTACAATACTAACGTTGCCACGTTATTGTAGTCCAGACATTAATGGTGATGTCTACAATACTAGTTACCGTAGTCCAGACATTAATGGTCATGTCTACAACACTAACGTTGCCACGTTATCGTAGTCCAGACATTAATGGTTATGTCTACAATATTAACG
>NW_013675334.1:0-596 GCF_000517525.1 Limulus polyphemus | reverse complement strand
AGATACACTGCAGCTACCAGCTGGAAGGAACCAGTACCGACACCAGGAAATGGATAGAAGTATTCATGGTGAATATATTATCGTGTTTTCTTTTTCAAGTTCGTCTATGAAATTAACTCGAAGTGCTTCTTTAATATTAATTAGTTGCATAGAAACATCATAGGTTCAAGACACGGCCATGTTGGGCCTCACTGAGCCCGTAGATAATTTATGTTATATTTTATAGTCAGCCCTCAGGGAATGTCCATTAAGAAAAGGCTTACGGTTTACAGGTTACAATATATCCCGTCAACGTTTCCATGGCAACGAAGCAAACAGAAGTGCCGACATTCCGCTTCTGTTTGGAAACATTCAGTTGTGATATAGAAACAATGCAACTATTCAGTTGTGATATAGAAACAATACAACTATTATGTATGATATAGAAACAATACAACTATTATGTATGATATAGAAACAATACAACTATTATGTTTGATATGGAAACAATACAACTATTATGTATGATATGGAAACAATACAACTATTATGTTTGATATAGAAACAATACAACTATTATGTTTGATATAGAAACAATACAACTATTATGTTTGATA
>NW_013675333.1:21007-23643 GCF_000517525.1 Limulus polyphemus | reverse complement strand
GTGATACCACACAACAGAGAACTTGTCAACCTCGTATTATCACTGTTAATGGAACAGAAGCTAAAGTAAGTTAACTGAACCACACAACAGAACTTGTCAACAATACTGATCAGTTAACTTACTTTAGCTTCTGTTCCATTAACAGCGATGTCCCATAAGAGAAGTTTATTATCCACAAGAGACACTAGTTGATTTCCTTCACAAGGATGCCAAATAACACTGGAATTAGACATCATCATAACCTTAGGATCACATAAAAAACAGCTCCAGTAAGAATCTTCACTTAAGCTGACAAACTGGGGTATTTTGAGTATGGTAAAACATATAAATAAAATAAATATCCAGCTACCAAATGAAACTCTCAGAATTTAGTTAGTACATAATGAAAATGAATGTAAAAATTACATTTTTGACAATAAAATTAGGAAAAGTTTGATTGGGATTTTAAAGCACAAGAATTTCTATATTTTACCTTTTTAACAATAAAAACATCCATATTGTTACGACAGCAGAAGTCACGTGACACTGGGAGCATGCGTGCTGGATTTTCTAGAAGAATCATGAATTATCAAGGAACCATGCAAATGTTCGAGTGTTTACCAGACACTCTCTTTTTTTGTATATAAGCCTGGCGAGAAAAACCAGCATGAGGGAAGTAATATAAATAGATATGCAGATAGATTGAAGAGATAGATAATTGAGTCAAGCAAACAGTAGGCACCGTAAGTAAAGTGTCTGAATCACTGTTACTTATAGCATGTGTTATAAAGCTTGTTAAGTTTAAAGTGACTGTAGAAATTCTGTGTATTACAAAGTTGTATCGAGAAAGAATAAACTAGTTTTAATTAAGAAAGGACTTGTATCGTTGAAGTTCCTTGGAAAGAATTTATACCAGAAATTAACAAACAAGTAGATACGCAACAATATGTAGAAAAGAAAAACAAAAAAAATGCCATAAGAACATTATATAAAACAATATTTTTCTCACAGAAAACTTGTTGGTAAACTCAAAAACACTGAGTATACATCAAAAGAAAATATTTCATGTTTTTCAACAAAGAAAGAAGTATGGTTAACCATCAACAGACTTTTTTACAAATTAATACATTTACATGTGGATTTACCTTTTGACCTCTGACCCATGATGACTAGAATCAAGAGTAGTTAGCAGCAACAAATTACCCAAGTTTTACTACTGTGGTTGCAGTTTGACCTAGTTGAACTTGAATTTTTTTAAGCCTAATTTATATTTATATTCTCTGTTCCTAAATGTAAAGTGATTTAGAGCAAAGTATTTATGGATTCTAATCTGTTAAAAACGTTTGTTTATGAAGGAAATTCATTTATATTTAGCTCCTCAGGGTAAGTGTGAGATGAACAGTGCCCTCTGGGAAATTCCTAAAACATCCGGAGAACATCTAGTGAATGATGAGAGTTCTTCTTATTCTCCTCTCATAAAAAAAAACTGAATATATGGTTCCAATAATATCTATATGAAACTGTCTTATCAAACTGTCAAAAGCTGGTCTCACAAAAAATAAATAAATAATACAAATATTACTGAATATAGCAATATGTAACAATAACACTGGAAAAATAAAACTAACAAATTTGTGAAATCATAACAACAAACCCAAAAATATTTTGTCAATAAACCTCAATAAATTATAACGATACGCCTAAGCATGGTTCCAATAAACTGGAAACACTGTGCCAACATACATGGCCAAATAAACACCAATGAAAATGTTTACAAAACATTAATAAATGCTCATCGTATCAATAAAACTAGACAAATAGTACTGACAAACCTAGAAAAAGATAACAATAAACCTGAATACACATGGGTTCTATCAATAAACCTGAACAAACAGTGTTAACAAACCTAGAAAAGGATAACAATAAACCTTAATGTGTGTGCATGGTATCAATAAACCTGGACAAACAGTACTAACAAACCTAGAAAAGGATAACAATAAACCTGAATACGTATGGGTTGTATCACTAAATCTGAACAAATAGTACTAACAAAACTATAAAAGGATAATAATAAACCTGAATACCCAGCATCAATAAGTGACAAGTAGGAAACTAAATCAAGATGTTTACCGAAAAATAAAAACAGATAAATCTTAACAATAAACTTGGTAACTTGCAACAGGAAGGTTAAGAAACTTTTACTAAGTAAAGAGAAATACATCAAATATACAGGATGTTTGTTTGTTGTCAAGTGTAAAGTTACACAATGGGCTATCTGTGCTTTGCCCATCTTCGATTTGGAAGCCCTATTTTTAGCATTAAGAGACTCGGACTTACTGCTGAGCCATTCTGGGGAATACATGATTTTACAATATGACAAATGATAATGTAAACTCACACACTTATTAATAAATGAAAATAATAAACAGGAACTCGGGGTAACAATAAATCGGGTCGAGCGCAGCCTAGCGTTATCATGTCATATTAAGGATATATGGTTTGTGGTATGCGTCTGCTCCAAAAATCACATTCCTGACTTCGGAGTTATGGGTACATTATAAAAGAGATCTTCAAATCCTAATACCCAATTAGATTATCCCTCCAGCTGGAACTGGATAGTGTTTATTAGATGCCATTGCTCTTAAATCATTTTAAAA
>NW_013675333.1:13962-20033 GCF_000517525.1 Limulus polyphemus | reverse complement strand
ATTGCTCTTAAATCATTTTAAAATTAGATATGGCTAAAACAGATAGTCCTCACATATCTCTGCACAAAACTCCATAAAAAAAACAATAGTAATGAATCTGGTAACTTTATATCACTAAACCTTGATAAATAAACTCATACAGTAGCAATGTTTAAACACTTTTAATTAACTTTCAAACAATAATACATGCTTACATATTTTGTTGAAGCAAGTTGCAAACAAACTTGGGTTTGTATGTGAGGCTGAGATATGCCACACTTCTCCTGCCGTGTGCAGAAAAACGTTCTTGGTGACTGTATGGTTCTCTTCATCATATGTCAGATGATGAACCTACAAGATAAGTTACATTGTAACAACTTGTTATGACATACATTACTGGTGACTGTATGGTTCTCTTCATCATATGTCAGATGATGAACCTACAAGATAAGTTACATTGTAACAACTTGTTATGACATACATTACTGGTGACTGTATGGTTCTCTTCATCATATGTCAGATGATGAACCTACACAAGATAAGTTACATTGTAACAACTTGTTATGACATACATTACTGGTGACTGTATGGTTCTCTTCGTCATATGTCAGATGATGAACCTACACAAGATAAGTTACATTGTAACAACTTGTTATGACATACATTACTCGTGACTGCATGGTTCTCTTCATCATATGTCAGATGATGAACCTACACAAGATAAATTACATTGTAACAACATGCTTTAATAGACATTCTTGGTGACTGTATGGTTCTCTTCATCATACGTCAGATGATGAACGTATACAAGTTACATTGTAACAATATATATTATAATATACATTTTTGGTGACTGCATGGTTCTCTTCATCATATGTCAGATGATGAACCTACACAAGATAAATTACAATGTAACAACTTGTTATGACATACATTACTGGTGACTGTATGGATATCTTCATCATATGTCAGATGATGAACCTATACAAGATAAGTTACATTGTAACAATATATTATAATATACATTTTTGGTGACTGCATGGTTCTCTTCATCATATGTCAGATGATGAACCTACACAAGATAAGTTACATGTAACAACTTGTTATGACATACATTACTGGTGACTGTATGGTTCTTTTCGTCATGTCAGATGATGAACCTACACGATAAATTACATGGTAACAACATGTAATAATATACATTCTTGGTGACTGGTTCTCTTCATCATATGTCAGATGATGAACCAACACAAGATGAATTATCTTGTAACAACAAGTTACAATATACATTCTTGGTGACCGTATGGTTTTCTTCATCATATGTCAGATGATGAACCTACACAAGATAAATTACATTGTAACAACAAGTTACAATATACATTCTTGGTGACCATATGGTTTTCTTCATCATATGTCAGATGATGAACCTACACAAGATAAGTTACATTGACTGAACCTGTTTACAAACCCAAATGACCACTAAATGACTCTGACTGAATCTGTTTACAAACCCGAATGGCCACTAAATGCCTCTGACTGAATCTGTTTACATACCCAAATGGCCACTAAATGCCTTTAACTGAATCCATTTATAGACCCAAATGGCCACTACATGCCTCTGACTGAATCTGTTTACAAACCCAAATGGCCACTAAATGCCTCTGACTGAATCCATTTACAAACCCAAATGGCCACTAAATGACTCTGACTGAATCTATTTACAAACACAAATGGCCACTAAATGCCTTTGACCGAATCCATTTACAAACCAAAATGGCCACTAAATGCCTCTGACTGAATCCATTTACAAACCCAAATGGCCACTAAATGCCTCTGACTGAATCCATTTACAAACCAAAATGGCCACTAAATGCCTCTGACTGAATCCATTTACAAACCCAAATGGTCACTAAATGACTCTGACTGAATTTGTTTACAAACCCAAATGGCCACTAAATGACTCTGACTGAATCTGTTTACAAACCCAAATGGCCACTAAATGCCTTTGACTGAATCCCAAATGGCCACTAAATGCCTCTGACTGAATCCATTTACAAACCCAAATGGCCACTAAATACCTCTGACTGAATCTGTTTACAAACCCAAATGGCCATTAAAGGTTGAACCCGCACTTCTTGACTCTGTCTTATGGACAGATCAACATGTAGCTGGTAAAACTCATTTCGATGAGGATGTTCTGGACTCCCCCATGGCCAGGTACAGTAGAACAAAGATCACCACCACAGGGAAGAGGCAAAGCTAAGAGGAGTAGAAAAAGGGGTAGAGCTCCAGTGAGTGCTACCACTGATCCTTCCTCACAGGAGAAGCCTCTTGTGTGCAGTAATATTTGGTTATGGGTGAAAATCGTGAAAAAAGAAGAACATATACCTCCATTCAATAGAGGTGAACTAGTCCCCCTGACAGTTCACTTCTTTGAATAAACCAATAGAAATTTTCAAATTCCTTTTTATAGTGGAAGCTCTGCACCCAATTGTAGGTGAAACAAACAGATATGTAAACCAAAATGAATCACCTCAAAAGAAAAAAGCTGTAATGTGGAAAGAAGTTACTGTTGAGGATATCTTAGCTTACTTTGGCCTAGTTATAGTTATGAACCTTAAGCCTCATCCTTCTATTTCTAACTACTAGTTTACTTATCTTCTCTTTCATAATTCTTGGTTTACTAAAATATTTTCCAGGGACAGGTTTTTAGCTATTCATAAACATTTGTATTTTAATAACAACTGTAACACTTCCTAAGACTGACCCTAACCATGACAAACTTTTTAAGGATAGACCTATCACAGACCTTCTTCTGAAGTCCTTCGTTTCACACTGTTCTCCTAACAGGAAACTGTCTGTAGGTGAGCAAATGTTGGGTACAAAATGTAGGATGGGTTTCCTTCAATACCTACCAAAGAAACCAGTCAAGTGGGGTGTCAAGTGGGTCCTGGCAGATGCTGTATGTGGGTACTGTTTAAAGTTCAAGATCTACACAGGCAAGGAGAGACAAATGCCAAGCAGAGGTTTAGCGGATAATGTTGTCATGAACCTGATGGACAGATTCAACAAACTAGGACACTTTCTTGTTGTCATGGACCTGATGGACGGATTCAACAAACTAGGACACATTCTTGTTGTCACGTACCTGATGGACGGATTCAACAGACTAGGACACTTTCTTGTTGTCACGTACCTGATGGACGGATTCAACAGACTAGGACACATTCTTGTTGTCATGGACCTGATGGACGGATTCAACAAACTAAGACACTTTCTTGTTGTCATGTACCTGATGGACAGATTCAACAGACTAGGACACTATCTTTTTATGGGCAACTTCTACACTTTCCCTCACTTGCTTGATAAATTGTTGGCTGTTGGAACTTGTGGGACATGCAGGAAGGACAGACTGTAACAACCTTACAATAAGGAGAAGCACAATGTTTTAAATGTGGAAGTCTGACAGCTGTGAAGTGGATGGACAAACAAGACATCTACATCCTTTCTACTTTACATACCAGTGCCATGACAACTATAAGAAGAAGAGGAAGGAATGCTGAGGCTACAAAACCTCAGCTAACTGTAGACTATAACAAGTTTATGGGAGGAGTAGACCTCAATGACCACTTCCCCAGCTACTATTCAACTGGACGAAGGTCAATAAAATGGTACAAAAACTGTTTTTTTTTACTTTTGGATTTGACCACAGTAAATCCTTTTATTCTCTACAAGACAAAGACCAATCAGCCCAGACATCCTTCAGGATGGAGCTGGTCACTTCTCTTGTTAAGCCTCTACTTCAGAGCAGACCCGGTCCTTCTGGTATTCCATTTACAACATCTGCACAGGACTCTCTTCCGAGACTCACTTCTGACAGGCATTATCCAATACTTGTCAAAAACGTAAAAAGAAAGATGTAGACTGTGCCTTACAGACAACAGGATACTCACAAAGTGTATGTTCTGTGACGTGTATCATTGTATGAAACACTCTGCAGAGTATCATACCAGTGATACTCTAAGATGTTAAGCTTTTACTTAATACATAATCAAAACTGTTGAATTACCATAGCTGAATTATTTTGCATGTTATAATATAAACTAATAATAAATCTGTTTATGATAGTTTCACTAAAATATTGTTTATGTATTGGCTGTTTTTCCTTCTACAGTTCTTTCTTTTCCTCTAAGAACTAACAAATATCTTAGACGGTAGCATCTTAACATTTTATTGTATTTAAATGTTACAAAGTTTTGCCTGAAATATTTTTGTAAAGTTTTCTTTTGTTATTCATACACTTGTATGTATGATACTCCCTTTCATTTTGTAATTTTTTCTGTGCAGAGCTTCATGTATATTTCCTGAAAATTCTTCATTCTCAAACATTTGTATACAACTCTGTATATCAGAGTTTGTGTAACTTAGATATTTTTGCATTTTCTGTTATTTATACACTTCGGTCATGTGTTTTCTAAAACGTAAATATATCTATGTAGTTATGTGAAATATATGTATATAGATTGGTACTCATTTATAGTTTCTATTGTACATGTTTTTGAAAGTTATTCACATTCTTGAACAGTTGTATAGAATCAGTTCAAGAATGTGAACAAATTTGTATAACTGTTTCAGTTTTTGATTGTACATTGTAAGTTAATATTTGCATACATTTATATAGATCAGGTATGGTATCTGATGATGACAAAACCTTGTCGAAACGTCGTACATTTGCTGTTATGTTAAACTTATATTAAAGTTTTTCTTCATTACCCATTCAAGCCGTCTCCAGCCATTAATAGATCAGGTATATAACAGCTTTTCGTTGCTTTCTTTTACTGTAAAGCCGTCTCCAGCCATTAATAGATCAGGTATATAACAGCTTTTCGTTGCTTTCGTTTACTGTAAAGCAGTCTCCAGCCATTAATAGATCAGGTATATAACAGCTTTTCGTTGCTTTCTTTTACTGTAAAGCAGTCTCCAGCCATTAATAGATCAGGTATATAACAGCTTTTCGTTGCTTTCTTTTACTGTAAAGCAGTCTCCAGCCATTAATAGATCAGGTATATAACAGCTTTTCATTGCTTTCTTTTACTGTACATTTCTAAATGTTACGAATAAATATAAGTTGTAAAGTTTCTAATGTTGCATCATTTGCTTTTACTTTACCTCAGTTAGAAAAACACAAGCTCAGTAAGCCTAACTACATAGCCCTACAAAGTACAAATCTAACTGTAATACCAATATTTTTCAAACTACACTGATATTTCAGCTACCATTCATTACATACATGTCTATGTATTTACTCACAAATGCTTAAATTTTAGTTATTTTTCTTAAAACATGAACAATAAATAAAAATTACATAGAAAACAATGATTTCTAGTATTTACGCGAAGTTACGGTGATAGCAATATATTTTGCCTTTATTGCTAAGCCTCGTTATTTTATCTGAGTGGAGGGTAAAGAAATATAATTGTTGTAGGCTTCAAATATACATTTTAGAAATAAAAAAATTAATTACTCTACTAGTACACCCAAAACATCTGTAACTAGCTTGGGTTTATAAGTAAGATACATGTGTTAAACAAATTAATATACATTTGGAGGAACACCATTCAACAGTCTTGACAAAATTATTATTTTCTCTTCCAAACAACTGTAAGAATCATGTCAAGCAAATCTTGTCCTTTCTATTGGTTATATACAAACCCTTAAGAAAAGTAGGCGGAACTATACTTTTAGACTTTGTAATTTGAATACTTGTGGATGCACAAAACTTAACTTTTAGACTTTGTAATTTGAATACTTATGGATGTACAAAACTTAACTTTTAGACTTTGTAATTTGAATACTTGTGGACGTACAAAACTTAACTTTTAGACTTTGTAATTTGAATACTTGTGGACGTACAAAACTTAACTTTTAGACTTTGTAATTTGAATACTTGTGGACGTACAAAACTTAACTTTTAGACTTTGTAATTTGAATACTTGTGGACATACAAAACTTAACTTTTAGACTTTGTAATTTGAATACTTGTGGACATACAAAACTTATATAAGACTTTGTAATTTGAATACTTGTGGACG
>NW_013675333.1:11616-13035 GCF_000517525.1 Limulus polyphemus | reverse complement strand
TTGTAATTTGAATACTTGTGGATGTACAAAACTTAACTTTTAGACTTTGTAATTTGAATACTTGTGGATGTACAAAACTTAACTTTTAGACTTTGTAATTTGAATACTTGTGGATGTAACAAAACTTAACTTTTAGACTTTGTAATTTGAATAATTGTGGATGTACAAAACTTATTTTAGACTTTGTAATTTGAATACTTGTGGACAAACAAAACTTAACTTTTAGACTTTGTAATTTGAATATTTGTTGATGTACAAATCTTTTAGACTTTGTAACTTGAATACTTGTTGATGTACACTAACCTTCCATGTATAGATAGAATCTTAAAGTGTCTCTGCCTATGATACCCTTATATTGCCCAAGTTTGCCCACTGACGTGTGTGTCGCAATAAGTAATAATGCTAAAGGAAAAATTAAAAGGTATGTACGTGTTTTATATTTTTAATTTTAAACATTTCATTACACAATACATTGATAACAAATCTTTAGTTAAAATACTTAATTAAAATAATTTCATTCTTTGTGTACAAAATACTTGTAATATTTAACAAAATCTTACCAGTTGTTGTGAAGATATGTTAAGAAAGCTCAGTTATTGTAAGTATTATTGAACCGTGTATCATACAATTGCTTTTTTATATCTGTATTGGTGAATGAACCATGCCTGTATTATATTGTAATATACCAAGCCATATCATTAGTTTGTGACAAGCAGCATTTATAATGCAAATTAAGTGATATAAAGATATAGAATCCAAAATGTCATTACACCTAGGAATGTTTTGCAGGGAGGAGTGGCCATCTATTCCAACAGAAGTGTACCAAAGGACAGTAAATTACTGACTGCACAAGTGCAATGTTAATAACACATACGACTGATAAATTTAATGTTTTTTAAGGTTTTATGTATACATTTTGAAATAACAAAAAATTTACTATATCAATACCACAAAATTCCACTATAATTTATCAGGCTTAGTAGCGAAGCTGTATTTGGGACTAAATAAATATTATATTTCGAGCTCCATTATCTCTTACATTTGATTTTACCAGGAATATTTTCCTGTGTAAATACTTCACAGAGGCTGAGAAAACCACATGGGGGACATTCTGAGCTTTTGATTGGTTATACACATGTCAATGGGCAGAGTAGGTGTATGTATGCAAGTATTTCCAAAAATGGAAGAGGTGGGCAGGGCCACCTTGTTGATTCACTAAATATAATATTTCTCAAAATAGAAAAGATAGAAGGTTCTTATTTTATATTCTAGCTTGACAATATCGGTAATTTGAGTTTCTAATTTGTAAGAAACTACAGAATTTGTATTTGAATATCACAAACATCTAATTTGTATCCAACATACTACGTGCCACAAACAAAATTTATATTAAGGATTTTTTTTTATATTTACTTTTAA
>NW_013675333.1:8646-10749 GCF_000517525.1 Limulus polyphemus | reverse complement strand
CATCATACTATAGATGGTAAACCTAGGCTGTGCCTTGCCATCATACTATAGATGGTAAACCTAGGCTGTGCCTTGCCATCATACTATAGATGGTAAACCTAGGCTGTGCCTTGCCATCACTTCTCCATCTAATACATACCAATAGCAAAATAATTATACCATTATATCACAAATTCATGACTCAACTAAAACCAAAATTTTGTATACCGTAATAAAACCATTTTCAAAACATAAGTCATAAAACTATGATGAGCCACAAAAAAATGTTTTTGGATTTACCCACCTGGTTGTCAAATTTCAATGATTGGGTGCCCACTAGGAAACTCGCAGTTTCTGGCTCTGCTTTCTGTGCCGTTAGTGCTCGTGACTGAAAAACAACAACAATAATGTTTAACAAGGAACGGAAATATGAAAGAATTATCTTTTAAAAATGATTTAAGACCACTCTAAACATAACATATTTAATATAGATGTACCTTACTACAGATTTCTTAAGGCATGATGCTCGACGACTTAAGACCGTGTAGTCCAAATTTGACGACTACCCCGTCCCACCTTTTTTGGAAGAAAAATGGTTCCTCAATAGTGTAACAGGTAGTTTTAAATTTCATGTTTGTAAAGTTTTTCTATGGGTACAGAAGTTCACCACATAATTGTATACTGTTGAAAGAAAATTGTGGCTAGACATATATAAATATATTATCTCTTCTGTGTACATCGTACGTGAGAAGCATGCCAGGCCTAATACACATATATAAATATATTATCTCTTCTGTGTACATCGTACGTGAGAAGCATGCCAGGCCTAATACAATTTCTCTACTGGTCAATATGTATTTGCTATTTTTGTCCAAAGTGCAAGGGTTCAAACAGTGTTTGAACAGTTCATCAAATAGTGTTTGAAATCATAAAATTATGAGTTGTCAAATGCAATGGTATACGTACAGGTGGATTCTACAATCATGATCAATTCCAATCATTTTATATCACTCAGTAAGAGCTGCCAACCTGGTAACCAACCCCAAAGTAACAAAGTTTCCATGTAAAATTAAATAGTTATTCACCTAATAAAATTAGATATGCT
This sequence comes from Limulus polyphemus, assembly GCF_000517525.1. Classification (NCBI taxonomy): domain Eukaryota; kingdom Metazoa; phylum Arthropoda; class Merostomata; order Xiphosura; family Limulidae; genus Limulus; species Limulus polyphemus. The sequence continues at coordinate 9,665 of NW_013675333.1, read as the reverse complement.
GCAATTCCTTTTATATATGAGTACATATAATGAAAACATGCTACTAATATAGTGTTATTTGTATGCACGCAAAAATTTTACGATGTATAGTGATCTGATCGGGCTTTATCTCATACCTGATGCAGAAATCAATGCTTGCAATCATAAGTCATTTGGAGTGCTTATTTCTACAGTGACCAAATTTCTAATAAATTATCAAACAATTTAAACCTTAATGGCAACAGATAAAATTAGCATTAAAAGAAATGGAGAAACATTATACAATTGATTGAGAAAAGCTTTTATTATCACCTCAGTCAGTACAACCTTTTACGCCTGCCTTATTTTTTTTCCCATCAGCCATAGCTACAAATAAAACATCATTTTTTCACTTACTTGTTAGTTTCATCTAGATTATCATTGCAGTAACATGAATGTAGTAACTGTATTCAAAAATTTCACCACATTGTGAAATATACTATAAAAAAAAACTACAGTGAAAAGAAGGGGACACTGAGCACACCAAGTATTTTAAAAGGGCATGACCCAAATCTTGATATATTACCATCAGAGTTAGACAAGAAATATGCTATTATTTGTGAGACTTACAAAATGTTGTAACTCGTACCGAACTCTCGAGAAATGTTGTAACTCATACAGTACTCTCAAGAAATGTTGTAACTCGTACCGTAATTTCAAGAAATGTTGTAACTCGTACCGTACTCTCAAGAAATGTTGTAACTCATACATTACTCTCAAGAAATGTTGTAACTCGTACCGTACTCTCAAGAAATGTTGAAACTCGTACCGTACTCTCAAGAAATGTTATAACTCGTACCGTAATTTCAAGAAATGTTATAACTCGTACCATACTCTCAAGAAATGTTGTAACTCGTACCGTACTCTCAAGAAATGTTGTAACTCATACATTACTCTCAAGAAATGTTGTAACTCGTACCGTACTCTCAAGAAATGTTATAACTCATACATTACTCTCAAGAAATGTTGTAACTCATACATTACTCTCAAGAAATGTTGTA
>NW_013675333.1:0-7817 GCF_000517525.1 Limulus polyphemus | reverse complement strand
ACAATAAGCTGATAAACATGAAACATTCTGTATACAATAAGCTGATAAACATGAAAGTTATAATTTTCCTATAATGAAAATGTATTTCTGATAGGTACTTCCCTCTTCTCAGAAGATTAGCTATTCTCATACAGTGCTGCCCTCTAAATGCAAACATTTTTCTTTACGCATACCACAAGCCTTCTGCTCCTCCCCCCTTATTGGAATCAAATGATTCCAACATGTCTCTCATGCAAATCATCACACGTCATTTCTCCACCAATAGTAGCATGACATACATGACACTTGGTTCCCTCTATATACCTCTACCAAACTATCACTTTGAAGTTCAGCAGAAGAAAACAGGGAGAAAGGGTGGGAAGTGTGAGAAAAGGTAAGTACCTATCAGAAATACATTTTCAGTAATAGGAAAATCATAACTTTTGATACAGTACTTACCTCCTATCACAAGATTAGCTAGAATACCACACTGATTAGGTGGAGGGACCGGTGTGAGAGAATGACAGAAGTACCCCCCAAAAGTGTCCGAAGGATACCCCTGGAAATAAGGGAGTCAGATGTGATGAGGGGAACCGCACCACTTCTGACCAGGTATACTCTTCGCCCATCTGTGAAGTGTGTAGTAGATAATAGTGGAAAGCACATCCAAGTGGGAGAGAACTGAAGCAGAATGGTGATCTTAACCATCTAAATATATGTGTAACTCAATTCCACAATGCATGAAAGTGGATAAAACAAAGGATATGCCTCTAGGTGTAGAGTGGCTAGGGCATGAAGGACTGTATTCGGTAAGTCAACTATATCCAAAACCCATGCCGCTGGGAACCAACATCTATGTGGGGGTAGGATGAGGATCATACCATCTTCAACTCAGGTTCAAAGGACAAGAGGGAATCTAGAACCACTCCAACTCCAGAACATGACATGTGTTCGCTTTGATATATCGATCCGGGGACCCAACATCTGGTATCAAAAGGATGTCTACTAAATATAAATCTACTCCCCCCAACAGCGAAACCAACCAGAACCATCCAAAAGCAATAACATCCTCGGAATAAAATAGACAAGGGATAGCAAAAAGGACAGAACCATAACAATTCTGCTTACCTCCATTGTGACCCACAACACAGACGGACGAATATAGAGAACAATATACATAAATGAGGACTTATGTTGATTGGTTCTACTATAAATCCAAAACACAGCCACGGGTACTGACATCCACGTGGGCGTGTGATGAAGGCTCCCAATCAAAGGGGTGAACTGCAATTTGACATCTCACTCCTTTGTGAGTTTATATTGCATATTGGAGGATAGCACATCATCTACACCCACAGAACACCACCACCCGACTCTGTACTGAATGGTTATAGCCTTCTTTGTGTGGAACCCATTCAGGAGGGTGCCTCCACGGTTGACCACCCCAGAAGGCGAGATGCAAGGAAAAAGGTGAGGTGTCAAATCTGATGAAAAGACACCCTGAACAGTTCCTTTGGGAAGATGACAAGGAGGAATAAGCCAATTGAATCAACCATTGAACCCAATTGGTGAGGGTAGAAGGGATAGATCATGAACAGGTACCATGAAAGGAAGCCCTGCGGGCAACATAGCAACAAAGGGTACATACCGAACATAGAAATCAATCCCGATCGGGTCAAGGGTTGAGAATGAGAAATAGAAGGAAGAGAATTAGGTGAAAAGGAGGAGTTACTCTCCCTAGCTGCCAAGGTCTTTGGGAGGAAGGAATGATCTGGATAAAGGAGAACATAGGTGTGATGAAAAAAACCTACGTGAAATGTCAATGGTGAACAAAACAGACCTTCGATGTCCACAGGCAAAGAGAAGGAAATATGTTTTAAGGGAAAGATGAAATATGGAACATGAGGAAATAGGTTCAAACTAAGGTAAAGTGAGGGAATGGAGGACCACATTAGTATCCCAGTCTGGAAGATTATGCCGTCTGGGGGAACAATGAATCCATTCGGAAGAGGGGAGGCAAAACTTCAACAGTATTGAGAAAAACAAAAAGTATGAGATAAGGCAGCCCAGTAACCTGAGAATGAAGAGACCGAAGAACCCTGGTCGAAAAACCATGTGAAAAACTCAGCCACAGCAGGTCGGTCAGTGGGGAATCTCAGAGTAGGGGACCAACTGTGGAACACTTTCCATTTGCGTTGATAAACCTCCACTCAAGAAGGACATGTGGAACAAGCCAGAAGGAAATTTACTCAATGTGAGAAACCTGATCTCCTTGCCACATACTGGATAAAAGCCAGGCGTGAAGAGGAAGGACATGAATGGCGACTTTATCTGACGGAGTGGTCGTTAGGTCCCACAAATTTCCATTACTTAATCTGGTGCTCTCTCTCATCTATACCACTCTGTGTAGAGTCATTCTGATCACTCCCTATTGGCCAGCTCAACCGTGGTTCCAAGATTATATCAACTGCAACTTTTCCCTGCAGTATCCCTTCCCTTGTGTCCCTCCCTCTTTGTCAACATTGGTTACAGGTTCTACATCCCGGTCGGGGTGGAAAAGACAATCTGCTACGAGATTGAAAGCATCCTGAACATGACATGCAATTAGATGAATGTGGTGCATGTGGGCCCAACATAGGAGATCCAATGTACAAAAACAGAGAGATCTTCACCAGGTGCTCCCTTGGTGACTGATATATGCTACCACTGTAGAATTGTTGGAATGAATCATCACCAGACAATGTCTGGCGAGAGGAAGGAAGTGATTTAAAGCCCAATGGACCACAATAAGCTGATAAACATGATAAAGATGAATTTAAAGTTTGTTAACATTCTTAACCAACACTACTAACCAATTCAGAATCATATTTTTTAAATACTGTACTGCCACCAGAGGTACTCTTAAGTGATTTCAACTAACTCCATAACTGATGTTAATTACTGCTAAAAGATTAAACTGTGGATTTTTGGCTTGGTCTCTTTTAAAGTATTACAATATATATTTAATTCATGCAAGAGAACTATGAAACATTAACTATTGCTATAGTACCTGGAACTCTAATCCATAGATCACAGGAGCTTCATCATCCATTGCACAAAATTCACCAGGAAATCCAATCACTCTCTACCCTCTAGATGAAGAATAATAAAAACCTCAGACATATGAATAATCAATTTAAAACAGTCTATATTACATATTGAACACACACTGAGATAGTTGCATTGTAGATTTATTACGTCTAAACATGTAGCAATTAAAAAAATGTTCTGTGAAATAAACCAGTGTGACATTTCTTCAAGACTAAAAAGCTTAGTAAAACCTTTAATAATACTAAACTTATCTGGTGTTCAACAGAACCATCTCAGGAACAATTCCTTCATCTCAATTGAAGAAGATTTATATAAGACAATATTTATATAACTTTAGGAAAAGATAAACAACTGTGAGGTATCAGAAAGTCTTCACTTTGAAACCAGGTTTTCTTCTATTATGATAAAATAAATTCTGCAATCTTTTGCATATTAATAAAAAAATATCATATATGCAGTTTACTTTTCACGAGTGTAACAAAATTGAAAATATAAAATTTTTAACCTTCTCTGAAAATATTAATATATTACATTCTAAGAAGATATTTAGTATTTTTTAAAAAGTGGTAAATAGGTTTAGAAACAAGTTTTATAAATATCTGAGTATGTTACTGTAACAAAATATTTTGGATTAGAGTCGAGATCCTTACCTATTATTATTTTTTTACTTATGAAATAAATTATCAATGAACACATGTATACCTTACATATATACAGCACCAGTACCATCCATTTTCATCTATTGGATCATACGTGCCACTTCCATGTGGCATAGATTTGACCTGACCTTATACATACAGCACTACCATAATAAGCTTCTGTAGAATTTACATATCAAGAGTGCAACGACTTGCCCATAATACAGTGGTAAATTTTTATGTAGAATTCTAAGTATAGTTTACACATAACACTGTAAGATATTAAAAGTTCATAATCTATACCATTTGTATTTATAGCAATACGAGATGACCCGCTCTGTACTATAGACAAAACAGCTTAAAAATAACCACTTTCTAATTGGCTAGGATCGGGATGAATGTTGTTACAAAGCTAGTTTTGGTGGCAAAAATGTTAAAACAGATTTTTTTTTAGAAAATGATGAAACGTTATTTGTATATCATCGTATCCATCTTTCTTTTTCATAGATTTAGTGGTCTAATGGGTCCCCATGATGAAACGTTATTTGTATATCATCGTATCCATCTTTCCTGTTCTTAGATTTAGTGGTCTAATGGGTCCCCATGATGAAACGTTATTTGCATATCATCGTATCCATCTTTCCTGTTCTTAGATTTAGTGGTCTAATGGGTCCCCAGTTCAGAACATTACTTGTACAATGCACAATAAAAAAATTAAATTACCTTGTGTACTTCATAATTGCTCGGGACTCTGGTTCAAAACATTCACCTGTCAAGACCATAGGGTGAAAAGTACAATAACTATTATATAATCTGTGCGAAGTCCAAATAAAGAGCTGACAGTGTGATAGGTGCAAGGAGGGGATTATATTTGGTAACTTGGGATTGACATGCACTTTTTTAAAAAGCTAGTAGAGAAAAATATGAAATTTGTTTGTGGTTTTCAAGTTGTAGGAGAAATTAGAGATTATCGCAAATAGAGGAAATAGGTAAAGTGTCAACAGGATCTAAAGAAAAATTAGTTTTCACATGCTAGGAATACAGTAGCTAAAAGTGATTTTCAGGAAGTCATTGTTTGTTTATTTTAGAACAAAGCCACATTGGGCTATCTGCTGTGTCCAGTGCAGGTAATTTAATCCCAGATTTTAGTGTTGCAATTCCATAGATTTACCACCTTCCCTTGTCAGTAAGTTAAAAATGATTATTAGGTCTAGAAGTGGATTTAATAGTAATCAAAAACTGTATATATGAAATTATAAATAGGTCACTAACACTGAATATTAGTCTTAGGTTAATATATGAGATTATAAATAGGTCATTAACACTGAATGTTACTCTTAGATTACCATATGAGATTATAAATAGGTCACTAACACTGAATGTTAGTCTTAGGTTACCATATGAGATTATAAATAGGTCACTAACACTGAATGTTAGTCTTAGGTTAACGTATGAGATTATAAATAGGTCAAGAACACTGAATGTTAGTCTTAGGTTAACGTATGAGATTATAAATAGGTCAAGAACACTGAATGTTAGTCTTAGGTTAACATATGAGATTATAAATAGGTCACTAACACTGAATGTTAGTGTTAGGTTAATATTGAAGGATGAGCAGATAGGTCAGTTGGATTTGTGAGATCAAGATGATGGGAAAAAGGAAATCTTTGGAATGGCTGATTTACAATTAAATAGAGAAAGGAGACTGGCTTGTTTGTAAGATCTATTAACTCAACTGTAAAGGCAGCTTTAAACTAGGGCTAGACAGTGTTGAGGGCCATGATAAACAAAATACAGAAAAAAATAGATATAAATAAAACTGTAGTGTAGGAGCAAAGTACAGAAATAGTTTTAAGGGTAGGCTAAACAGTTACTGTGTTGTGACATAATATAAATATTAAATACATGACTTTAGAGCATTTTGATGTAATGGCAATAACTGACATATGGGAAGATGTAGAAATTTTTGATGACAAATATTTCATTGAAATGTCTGGTTTTAAGTTATTTGATAGGGATAGGGTGCGACAACAAAAAGGGTGAGTGGGTTTATATGTAAAATGTGAATTATATCCTGTTGAAGTTGAAGATGTCGCAGATAACAGCTATGAGATTGAATCTATTTGGGTTTCTGTTAGTGGTCATAAGAGGAGAAGGCTTTTAGTTGGAATTTTTACAAATCACCAGATGAAACTGATGAAACTCTACAGTGAGATAAAGAAGTCAACTGTTAATAAGGTTATAATTATGGGAAATTTCAGCCATATAGATTGGGAAATGTTAAACAATGAAGGCGACAGGTTTTTAGAAATTATTCAGGATGGTTTTCTTCACCAAATGGTTAGGGAACCAACTAGGAACAATACTGTTTTACTTATTGCTAACCTCCAATACGAACTGGTTAATATGGTTAATTTCAGCATAAATAAAGTAACTTGTCATACTTTAAAATCTCTAACACAAATTATTTTGACAAATCTTTGTGAGACCATCTTGATTCAACCCATTCCAAAGTCCAACCATCTTGTTCGAAAAGTAAAACTGTCCAAGCCGATGATGATTTATTCTTCAAAAATTGATATTTGTGTCCTCTTGTCCAACAATTCTCACCATTAAATACAGAACCTGATGATGCACTACTATTATTGCCATTGATAAAAAAATTTCAGACATCTCAACCTATCCTTTTATGACAACCTTTCCATCCCAAATATCATTATAGTAGCCCTCCTCTGAACCCTTTCCAACAACTCAATGTCCTTAAGGAACACAAAACTCCAACCTATACAATTAAATTATATATTTTTTAGATATATATATATATATATTCAATATTTCTATAAATACAAACAAAAACTATATACCCTACTACTAGTAACACAACATTATTTGAAAATTGAATGACTTAAGAAACAGATCAACCAAAACATTGAGTTTCTTTTTCTTCCATAACAACATTAAACTTTAAGCTACTCTCATTAAAATTATAATAATCAGCAAGCATTATCTGACATTTATTATAAATAAAAACCATCTTCCATTTATTCACCTAACTCGCCAAATAAACTAAATCCTTTTATAAAGGTGAAGCATCCAATACTAGTATTAGTACTAGTAGTAGGGCAAAAAGAGCAAAGGTCTTAACATTGATCCGTAGGCTAAGGTACCCCACTTGTGATATTAATACAATTTCACTAAATTCCATTTATAACAACCCTCTGTTTTCTTCCCTTCAACTCCAAGCATATTAGTCTTGCAGTTGCATGAGTGATAGGAAAAGTTTTTGAAAGTGTTAAACTTAAAGCTACTTTGCAAATCCATTCAACAAAGTTTCGGTTTAATTGGATTGTCAACATGATTTCACTAATGGGGAAGTCTTGCCTTTTAGCATTAATTGAAGACGTTACTGCTTATGTAACACTAACGTTAATTAGCTAACTCATTCTTAATTATATCTCCTGATACCTGTCCACTGTTGAAGCACTTACAAAAATTATTAGAAAGTCCTTCTAAACCCTTGAGGAAATATTATCTGGTGCAGGAACCTCATCATTTTTAAATATCATTACTTTCCTATTGATTTCTTAACAAGCTCATATTTAAATTTAACTCGATGATGTTTCCACCGAGCAACTATTCAGGATGAGGAATATTGCTTAAATTTTCAGTTTTTAAAATGTACCAAATGAATGTTTAAGCTTCATGAGCTACTTTACTTACTAGAGCTCTTTACAAATTGAAACAAACCACTTTTTTTTAAATCCATATATATACTCCTACATAACTTTCGTTGATTTGTACAATATTTACTTCCAGTGTACTAAAGATCACAATATCTCGTATTAATTTCCAACGCCATCTACCGACCCAACACATATTTATTTACCCGGTATTTAATTTTTAATCTACCTAATGTGGTTGGCAGAGTTTCATGCAAAGCTACTCGACAGTTATATGCATTAGCCGTTCCTAATTTTTAAGTGATAGGCTAGAGGTAAGTCTATCACTTACCTCTAGTAGTCAACATTACCCACCAACAGCTGATCGAATAATTTGAGCTTTAAACTTATACATCCACGGCCCTCAAGTGCGGAACTCGATTTTTTTAGG